>NC_061514.1:315994769-316005735 GCF_022539505.1 Lolium rigidum
ACACACACACACACACACACACACACACACACACACACTATTTTGAGCACCTATTTTGAGCACCACCCGTCATATTAGGGGCGCGGTGCGGGAAAAAAATCCAATCCGAAACTGTTACCATTTTCTTTACCACGCACCTCCCCCCGATCGATCCACTGCCACGTATCCCACGCCACCATCGCCACCTACCCCGCCCCAGGCAGCCACCACCACCTTCCCCACATCCGGCAACCGCCGCCGCTTCCAACTGCCGTCGGCCGTACTTGCGCCGTCCTTGCAGAGGTCGGCCGTCCCCATCCTCCCCGCCAGCTGCCGCCGGGGCCTACCCAGCGCCACCGCTTCTCCTCGCCGCCGTACGGGACAGGGGACTCCCAGCGGCGCCTCTTAGCGGGATCCCGTCCTCTTGCTACGATCCCGCTCCGCCGCCGTAGGGCCGCCCACGCCGTCCACGCCGCCGGTCGAGGGCCTCCCGCGCCGCCGCCGCTGCTCGAGGCATCCCGCTCCGCCACTGCTCGAGGGCCCTCTGCGCCGACGGGATCCTAACCGCCGCCGGTGCCGGCCCGATTTCACCACCTCTGACCGCTGAGCCGCCTCTGCTGCCCCCATGCCCCTGCTCGCCGCCGAACTGGGTCAACCCTGCCTGAGCAGGACCCCGCCTCCGAGTCGTTGCCCTCACGCCGCCGGGGCAGATCCCCACCCGACCCCATCTGAAGCTGTGCCTCCGCACCCCAGCTCCTGCTCCCTGGCACTCCCGAGGTTCCGTCACGGGGGCGACCGGCGATGCCCATTCTCGCCCAATTCTCCTCGTCCTCTCTCTAGTCTCTCTTAATCTGGCAGTTTACTATTTTTTCTTTTGTAACTGACAGCAACCCTGATTGTTACCAGGAAGTACAACTTTTCTTGGTTGGGCAGTGCAAGCTTATATTTTTGAAAGGGAGTAGAAAAGAAGCAGTACAAGCTTATATTTCATTTCAGAAAATGAAAGGTAAGCCTGAACGATTAAACATGGTTCACTAGTCAGTATGAAGCAAGTCCTCAAAGCCAGCATGTAGCACATTGGCTTGCACGTTTCCACTGAAGAATGGCCAACTAACCTCTGGAATTTGTGGTCAAATGCATGACACAACAACTCCTTCAAAATATCAAGAGAGATGTTTGTGCTACTGTTATTATCTGGATGCAAGAGCTTTATCCTAAATTCAGAACATTGGAGAGGATTAAATGATTCTAGGACACAAAAACTTCTAGGTGTTGCCTTGGAACTGAAGGTGGCCCGCGAAAGAGGAGGTCCCGCTGATCAAGGAGCCTGTCAATGTAGTCTGCCATTGGCATCAGCACCATTGTCGCTGGTACCCTCCTAGGCAGAGCCACTTTAGTTCATATGAAGGTACATAAAATAGTTCTTAAACCAATTTCGTTTTAATTTAACCTGCTGCCAAGTTCGTATCTTTAGTGTAAACCGTGGTGGCCAACAAATTATGAATCATGGTAAATTGTAAAGTTAGTCGATATTTTGTTCATAATCAATCATGGTAACTTGTTTATAATTACCAGTCGCGTGACCTTCCCCCAAGACTTCATTTTACTAAAATTGTACATCGTTGTGATTTCTTTCCTAGATATGAATGAAGTACTTGTAAAGTTAGTTTATATTTTGTTTATTCTACATCGTGAGGAAAAGTATTACATTTTTGTATGAGATAGACAATTTTGTTTTGAACAATTAACAATTTTCTATGTTTGTATGGCGAGGCTGCGACGCACGATACCATGGCCTCACGCGCCCGATGCCGGAGTGCGCCGCTGGGATCCTGTGCCTCCTCGTGGATGTACTTGGGCGCCGCCGCCTGGTGGTACGCGCGCCGCCGGCTGGAGTCGCTTCTTCCCCGCGGCCGGTGGGGGCCCTTCTTCCCCGTCGGTGGCGGTCTCACTGCGGTGCCGTGTCCCTGCTTCGCTCCGTTGCCGACGTGCTCACGTGCGGCAACGCCGCCGTTAGCGGGAGTCCCTAATCCAGCAGCCGATTTCTCCCGCTGCCCCTTTTCCTTACCTCCACAGCGACTCGCTCGATCTCCGGTGTAGCGCTCGGCGGCCATTGCTCCTGGGCTTCGGCCTCCACCCTCACACCCACCTCTTCCGATACAACTCCCGCAGATCCTCCGCCAGCATGTGCCACGGCCAATGATGACCGACACCACGGCTGGGCACTACAGTTTCTTTTTGAGATGGCCGGAAAGTACAGTTTGTGTATTGATAAATGTAATCGATCCCAAGGCAGTTCAGGCACGCATTTTATTTTCTGTTCTTCCATCGCGGGGGCAGTACACTGTATTATTGCTAGCAGCATTGTGTTCAAATGGTGGAAACACAATCGATTGGCAGTGGACATCATCGTGGGCAACCATGTTTTTTCATTGGTAGTGTGCTAGTTCAACCCTGGAGAGTGCTTATGCTCCAATAGTTAGAGCCGTTGCTCCAATTGTTCTTATACTTCCGTGTAGTTCGAGGAGTATACATGTATTTAAAGCTTTAAGCTTGATTGAGCGGGTGTTCTGTGTTCCTTCTCACCCCAGTGTCCTGCTGCTGCTTCTATTGTTCTATTTTTATTTGCTGGTAAGCCATGTTGCGGAATGTGGCTGCTCCTCCTTTTCCCTTTTGCAAATTTGAATGAGTAGATATAATAGCAAGATTAGGTAGTACACCCGGCTACCCACGGAAGTACAAGAAAGATCGATGAAAAATTGCCTCGCCAGTTGACTGCAGTTTCAGAAAATTGCTTCTCGCTGCTGACGTGTTAGTCTAAGCGACATGTCCGGTTTATTTCCGTCAGTCTGTATTTTCGGTTGTTGCAGCTGCGCTCGCCCCTCCATTTTTTTTGTGATATGATGCCACAAACAACCGCGTCGCACCATAGATGATTCGGAAAGTGTATTTAAACATTGTGCAAATGGCCCTATCCTCCAGACTCACCTGTTTGCTATTTTTTAGAGAACCGTGTGAATTTGTGATGCCAATTTAACATTGTTTGTTTGCAAGCGTAGGTGGGCTTTTTTTTGTCTATAAAGCATTTGCATAAAATACATGCAGTACACATGTTAGTAAATAGGAAATCGAAGTCTTTGGTTTAAAAGTACACAACTAATGCCCAAAAATAGATAAAATCATCAAACGTGAAGCACATATAGTAAAATCGGGAAAGTACAATGATTCAGTCCGGGGAAGTACAAAACAATACTGCGAAAAGTACAATGATTTCGAGAAGTTCAATTGCACCATCATAGGCGGTTCAACTTGTAGATACTTCATTTCTCGAAAAGTATACACATCAACATTGGGAAGTAGAACTGATTAGGGTTAGGAAGCACACAATTTGCCTTGTAGTGTATTGAAAATAATAAATCATTCAATTTTTCTATCTCACGGGAAGTACAAGAAAAGATTTCCAGAAGTACAAGCCACAACTACAGGAAGTATAACCACTTATTATACGAAGTCCAAGAAATCCAAAAAAATCCAAATGTAGAAAAAACAAAATAATACAGTCATCCGCGAGGAACTTCAAATACTTGACGATGAGAAGTACAACCATTCGACACGAGCAGTACAACCACTTATTATAGGAAGTACAAGAAAACCGACAAAATCAAAATGTAGACAAAACCAAAAATAATCTAGTCATCCGGAGAGAAGGTCAAATACTTGTGGTTGAGAAGTACAACCATTTGGCGTGAGCGATGCACCCACTTAATATTGGAAGTACTAGAAAACCAACTAAAAACCAATGTAGAAAAAACAAATTAATCTTGTTATCCACGAGGAAGTTCAACTACTTGACACTGAGAAGTATAAGCATCCGACACGAGCAGTACACCTTCTTAATATATGAAGTACAAGAAAACCGAGAAAATCTAAATGTACAAAAAAAAAAAAATTTGGTCATCCGTGAGGAAGTTCAAATGCTAGACACAGATAAGTACAACCATTTAACACGAGCAGTACAAGCACTTATTATAGGAAGTACAAGAAACCGACAAAATACAAATGTAGAAAAATTAAATGAATCCCGTCATCCAAGAGGAAGGTCAAATAGTTGACGGCGAGAAGTACAAACATTCGACACCAGCAGTACACCCACTTAATATAGGAAGTACAAGAAAACCGACAAAATCAAAATGTAGGAAAAATAAAATAATCCCGTCATCCGCGAGGAAGTACAATCAGTGATTCCGAGAAGTACAAGCGGATACTACTTGAAGTACAAGCAGTAATTATAGAAACTCCAAATTGTCCAAAAAAAATACTCCCACATAAGTTCACATAGCAACGTTGGGAAGTTCAAAAATTAAGATCCAGTAAGTGCAGAATCACTTAAATAAAGTGTAGGGACAATCTAAAATTACCATTCTAAAATACACATGTATAGTTTTAGTAAAACACACTAGTATCGAAACATTTCCAGGAAGTACAACCACGAAAGACAAGAAGTACAAGAACATGTCTCTGGAAGTTCAGATGTGCGTGGTTGTGTTGCACATTTTGTATGGTCGTGGACCTCAAATGGACACTATACGAGAAAATTATAGTTGTTTTACTGAACACTTTCGTGAAACAACGCTAAGAAGTACAACCATTTGACATAGGCAGTACACCACTTAATGTAGGAAGTACAAGAAAACCGACAAAATTTAAATGTAGAAAAAACAAAATAATACCACACCCCGTGAGGAAGCTGAAATACTTCAATACAAGAAGTACAACCAATATAGGAAGTATAAGAAAACCGGCAAAAATCCAAAAATATCGAAAAAAATAAATGATTACATCATCCGCGAGGAAGTACGAGGAGTTATTCTGAGAAGTACAAGCGAATACTACAGGAAGTACAAGCGGTAATTACAGGAACTACAAAGTGTCCAAAGAAAATACATGAATTATAGATGTTTTACTGAACACTATCATGAAACCGCACCGAGAAGTACAACCGCATTGCCCGATAAGTACAAGTTCACGTCGAGGGAAGTTCAATGCTCTGTTTTTACGGGGCGGAAATCTATTGTCCAAATCTCATCGATTTGATCACCAACCACTTCAATCATTGTAACCAAAAGCTTTATATGGTAGAGTATATGTCTAATTTCATTACCTACAACATTTTACAACAAATAAATGGATCTAATCCATCAAATTCAAATCGTTATCCCACAAAATATACCCGGAAACATGATTTCAAAACTTCTAAAATTAGTTTTAAACCGTTCGGATTTGGCAAAAATGGTAGATACAAAAAAGATGCGCCATTTTAACACCTTTCCAACCGTATATCATTTGCATTGTTTAAATATACTGCATGGAAATCGCGGGGAAATCATTCGGTGCCCGTCACATAAAACGGGCGGACATTAATTCGAGTTTTTCTCTTAAACTGTAAGGAATTAGAGAAAAGAATTGGAATAAGAAAGTTGCGCCTAGTCCATAGCTTTCCAACGCCATATCATTTACGTCATTCCGACATACGGTTGAAACAAATCGTCCAAATTACTGTCCGCTCGTATTTGAGTACGTCCGAATTTCGGTATTTTCAAAATTGTTCAAAAACTGTGAGGATTTCGAAAAAACGTAAAACATGAAAAAGTTGCGCAATTTCATTATCTTTCCAACGGTATATCATTTGCACAGTTTCGATAAGCGATTCAAAAATCAAACTAAAAGTTCGTTTTCTTGCCATATAGAAGCGTTTTCGTATTTTCAAAATTAAATTTAAACAGTGCAAAATCTGTGAAAAGTGTGAACATGAAAAAGTTGCGGTTTTCATTATCTATCCAACGGTATATCATTTGCATAGTTCCGACAAATGATTGAGAAACTCAAGGTATAATCGAGTACCTCGAAAAAAATGGGAAGTTCAGGTAAGTTCGACAGAAAGTTGAACCCTGTTATCCGGGAAGTACAACCTCGTGTCTAGGAAAGTACAAGTCGGTGCTCAGAATATTATTCTGCAACCGGTTGCAGAATAGTGCTGGTTCTTCGCCTATATAAAGGTCCTCGACCTAAAACCTCGAGACGGAAAAGCCACGGTACGAGAAACCTTCCAGAGCCGCCGCCATCGCGAAGCCAAGATCTGGGGGACAGGAGTCTCTGTTCCGGCACGCCGCCGGGACGGGGAAGTGCCCCCGGAAGGCTTCTCCATCGACACCACCGCCATCTTCATCAACGCCGTTGTCTCCCATGAGGAGGGAGTAGTTCTCCATCGAGGCTCGTGGGCATGTACCGGTAGCTATGTGGTTAATCTCTCTCATATGTACTTCAATACAATGATCTCATGAGCTGCCTTACATGATTGAGATTCATATGAGTTTTGTATCACAATTCATCTATGTGCTACTCTAGTGATGTTATTAAAGTACTCTATTCCTCCTACATGGTGTAAAGGTGGCAGTGTGTGCATCATGTAGTACTCGGCGTAGTTTATGATTGTGATCTCTTGTAGATTATGAAGTTAACTATTACTATGATGGTATTGATGTGATCTATTTGGTTATGTTGATCTGTCATGCACTCTAAGGTTATTTAAATATGAACACTGAATATTGTGGAGCTTGTTAACTCCGGCATTGAGGGTTCGTGTAACCAACAAGAGGGTGTAGAGTCTAGCATCTATCTATTTATTTATGTGATCAATGTTGAGAGTGTCCACTAGTGAAAGTATGATCCCTAGGCCTTGTTCCTAAATATCGCTATCGCTGCTTGTTTCTTGTTTTCATTGCATCCGTACTTGTCCGCAATATTACCACCATCAACCACACGCCAGTCCTGGACAGCAAAGCACTTTTACTCGGTGCTGTTGCTACTCGCTCATATTTATTCATACCACTTGTATTTCACTATCTCTTCGCCGAACTAGTGCACCTATTAGGTGTGTTGGGGACACAAGAGACTTCTTGCTTTGTGGTTGCAGGGTTGCATGAGAGGGATATCTTTGACCTCTTCCTCCCTGAGATCGATAAACCTTGGGTGATCCACTTAAGGGAAACTTGCTGCCGTTCTACAAACCTCTGCTCTTGGAGGCCCAACACTGTCTACAAGAATAGAAGCTCCCGTAGACATCAAGCACTTTTCTGGCGCCGTTGCCAGGGAGGAAAGGTAAAAGGCACTCATACTCCGGTTCCAGGTAACAGTACTTTTCTGGCGCCATTGTGTTTGTGCTCGAAGCTATTTCCTTTAGATCCTGCAATTGCATCTTTTTGTTTCTTGTTTACACTAGTAAGGCATAATGGAAAACAACAAAAATATGAGAGATCTTTATGAACTTTATCTTGAATTAGGACATGATGTGTTTGAAGAGAGAATTAAAAACCCATGGAACTTTATATGCATGCTAATGGGAATGTTATTAATATGAATGCTTTGAACACTATTGTTGCTAATGCTATGGAAAATTCTAAGCTTGGGGAAGCTGGTTTTCATGATCATGATCTTTTTAGTCCCCCGGGCATGGAGGAGAAAATTTACTTTGATGATACTTTGCCTCCTATTTATGATGATTATAATGATAGTAGCCTTTTGGTGCCGCCTGTTATGGAGAATAAATTTGATTATGATTACAACATGCCTCCTATATTTGATGATGAGAATAATAATGATAGCTACTTTGTTGAATTTGCTCCCACTATTACTAGTAAAATTGATTATGCTTATGTGGAGAGTAATTAGTTTATGCATGAGACTCATGATAAGAATGCTTTATGTGATAGTTATATTGTTGAGTTTGCTCGTGATGCTACTGAAAGTTATTATGAGAGAGGAAAATATGGTTGTAGAAATTTTCATGTTACTAAAACACCTCTCTATGTGCTGAAATTTTTGAAGCTACACTTATTTTATCTTCCTATGCTTGTCACTTTGCTCTTCATGAACTTGTTTACTTACAAGATTCCTTTTCATAGGAAGCATGTTAGACTTAAATTTGTTTTGAATTTGCCTCTTGATGCTCTCTTTTGCTTCAAATACTATTTCTTGGGAGCGCATCATTAAAACTGCTGAGCCCATCTTAATGGCTATAAAGAAAGAACTTCTTGGGAGATAACCCATGTGTTTATTTTACTACAGTACTTTGTTTTATATTTGTGTCTTGGAAGTTGTTACTACTGTAGCAACCTCTCCTTATCTTAGTTTGTTGCATTGTTGTGCCAAGTAAAGTCTTTGATAGCAAGGTTGATACTAGATTTGGATTACTGCGCAGAAACAGATTTCTTTGCTGTCACGAATCTGGGCAAAATTCTCTGTAGGTAACTCAGAAAATTATGCCAATTTACGTGAGTGATCCTCAGATATGTACGCAACTTTAATTCAATTTGAGCATTTTCATTTGAGCAAGTCTGGTGCCTCAATAAAATTCGTCTTTACGGACAGTTCTGTTTTGACAGATTCTGCCTTTTATTTCGCATTGCCTCATTTGCTGTGTGGGATGGATTTCTTTGTTCCATTGACTTCCAGTAGCTTTGAGCAATGTCCAGAAGTGTTAAGAATGATTGCGTCACCTCTGAACATGTGAATTTTTATTATGCACTAACCCTCTAATGAGTTGTTTCGAGTTTGGTGTGAAGGAAGTTTTCAAGGGTCAAGAGAGGAGGATGATATACTACGATCAAGAAGAGTGAAAGCTCTAAGCTTGGGGATGCCCCGGTGGTTCATTGATGTCTACGGGTGCTTCTATTCTTGTAGACAGTGTTGGGCCTCCAAGAGCAGAGGTTTGTAGAACAGCAGCAAGTTTCCCTTAAGTGGATCACCCAAGGTTTATCGATCTCAGAGAGGAAGAGGTCAAAGATATCCCTCTCATGCAACCTCTGCAACCACAAAGCAAGAAGTCTCTTGTGTCCCCAACACACCTAATAGGTGCACTAGTTCGGCGAAGAGATAGTGAAATACAGGTGGTATAAATAAGTATGAGCAAGTGGCAACGGCACCGGAAAAGTGCTTTGCCCGAGACAAGTAAACAAGCAGTAGTAACGCAGCTGTAGTAACGCAAAAAAACAGTAAACAAGCAGCGATAGCAGTATTTAGGAACAAGGCCTAGGGATTAGACTTTCACTAGTGGACACTCTCAACTTTGATCACATAACAGAATAGATAAATGCATACTCTACACTCTCTTGTTGGATGATGAACACCATTGCGTAGGATTACACGAACCCTCAATGCCGGAGTTAACAAGCTCCACAATATTCAATGTTCATATTTAAATAACCTTAGAGTGCATGAAAAATCAACACAACTAAACCAAGTACTAACATAGCATGCACACTTTCACCTTCACACTATGTAGGAGGAATAGATCACATCAATACCATCATAGCAATAGTTAACTTCATAATCTACAAGAGATCATAATCATAGCCTACGCCAAGTACTAACACTGATGCACACACTGTCACCATTACACCGTGCAGGAGGAATAAAACTACTTTAATAACATGACTAGAGTAGCACATAGATAAATTGTGATACAAAACACATTGCAATCATAAAGAGATATAAATAAGCACTTCACTATGTCATTCATAACAGTGAATAAGCATTCTGTGAAATATAGCCTAAGAGACCCACACGGTGCACACACTGTCACCTTTACACACGTGGGACAAGGAGTCTCCGGGAGATCACATAAGTAAAACCCACTTGACTAGCATAATGACATCTAGATTACAAGCATCATCATATGAATCTCAATCATGTAAGGCAGCTCATGAGATTATTGTATTAAAGCACATAGGAGAGAGATTAACCACATAGCTACCGGTACAGCCCCGAGCCTCGATGGAGTACTACTCCCTCCTCATGGGTGATACGTCTCCGACGTATCGATAATTTCTTATGTTCCATGCCACATTATTGATGATATCTACATGTTTTATGCACACTTTATGTCATATTCGTTCATTTTCTGGAACTAACCTATTAACAAGATGCCGAAGAGCCAGTTGCTGTTTTCTGCTGTTTTTGGTTTCAGAAATCCTAGTAACGAAATATTCTCGGAATTGGACGAAATCAACGCCCAGGGTCCTATTTTGCCACGAAGCTTCCGGAAGACCGAAGAGGAGTCGAAGTGGGGCCACGAGGCGCCGCCACCATAGGGCGGCGCGGCCCAAGCCCCTGGCCGCGCCGACCTATGGTGTGGGGCCCTCGTGTGGCCCCCCACGTTGCCCTTCCGCCTACTTAAAGCCTCCCGTCGCGAAAACCCCGGTACGAAGAACCACGATACGGAAAACCTTCCGGAGACGCCGCCGCCGCCAATCCCATCTCGGGGATTACGGGAGATCTCCTCGGCACCCTGCCGGAGAGGGGATTCATCTCCCGGAGGACTCTTCACCGCCATGGTCGCCTCCGGAGTGATGAGTGAGTAGTTCACCCCTGTACTATGGGTCCATAGCGATAGCTAGATGGTTGTCTTCTCCTCATTGTGCTTCATTGTTGGATCTTGTGAGCTGCCTAACATGATCAAGATCATCTATCTCGTAATGCTATATGTTGTGTTTGTCGGGATCCGATGGATAGAGAATACCATGTTATGTTAATTATCAAGTTATTACCTATGTGTTGTTTATGATCTTGCATGCTCTCCGTTATTAGTAGAGGCTCTGGCCAAGTTGATGCTAGTAACTCCAAGAGGGAGTATTTATGCTTGATAGTGGGTTCATGCCTGCATTGATACCTGGGACAGTGATGTAAAGTTCTAAGGTTGCGTTGTCTCGTTGCCACTAGGGATAAAACATTGATGCTATGTCTAAGGATGTAGTTGTTGATTACATTACGCACCATACTTAATACAATTGTCCGTTGTTTTACAACTTAATACTCGGAAGGGGTTCGGATGATAACCTTGAAGGTGGACTTTTTAGGCATAGATGCGGTTGGATGGCGGTCTATGTACTTTGTCGTAATGCCCAATTAAATCTCACTTGTACTTATCATG
>NC_061514.1:316005835-316129521 GCF_022539505.1 Lolium rigidum
ACCTAGCTTGCATGCATCCATCTAATTGTTTTTTCTTGCTCTAGATACGATAAATACAACTAGAAAGTGAAAAGTGGAAAATCTTAGTAAAGACACGATACAGTTAGACACGACGCGAATACAGATTGCACACAAAGGCGAGTACAAGTACGGGCCAAGACAGAGAGGAGAGTACATTCATGCACACGAGCAAGGTGATACAATCACGCACAACACAAGAAGATAAATTGAACACACATGCAAAGATGCGCAGTACTATCGCACTACGTGAGAGATTGCTAGACTTGTGCACAAGAGCAGGTAACAGATCACGCACAACACACGAAGATACATTGAACATACAAGAGAGTACAAGATATAGCCACGCACACGAGCATGTACAAACGCGCATACGAAAGGTGTACAACCGTGAACACGAGCAAGTACATGTACGCAGTACGGTGGCGCACGGCACGGTCGCGCAAGCTATTAGTGTAACAGTCCCGCACGCGGCGAGTACAGATTAGCGAACAAAGGGAAAAATTGCACCAAATACACTAAAAAGCAAGTACTTATCAGTTGAAACACGAGTACAGGTTAGGTACACCCCACAGTACAATCATAATATTATTGGAAGTACGAAAAAAAAGTATCTCCAAACCTATCAACATGAGATCTAGTTTTGAAGATCTCGACGCAAGGATCTCAAAAGTGAAAATGGTTCGCAATTTGGACTTACGGTTCTCAAGATATTTCATTTTGAAAAAACGAATCTAGAAAAAAGGAAAAGCCAGACACAACCCAGCCTTACTCTCCTCCCTCATCCCCACCTTGCTTCCCCTCGCGACACGCTGAGCAGCAGTGGACCACTTCCCAGGAATTTTCTCGGCACCACAACGTGCTACTTAGCGCGGCGGAGCGCAGATGCCTTCCCTTCACGAAAGTCGGCCTTTTTTTAACGATTTCGCTTCCAACGTTGGATCCTCGCTCAGTAAACACCGTTGGCATTTTGGGCTTGTTCGGGCCATGGATATATATAGAAAATGAAGCAGGTACACTTGATTTAGCGCACCATTAGACTGGAGAAATTTGACTTATCAATTCGAAATTGCATGATAAAAGAATCTTTACATATAAAAGTTAAGCCCAAGAAAATGAGTAAAAGTGGCACCATCTCCACTTGTCAACCAAAGCTTGAGTTTGGAACAATTATTATTTTTCAATTTCGTTGTATGATGGTCGATGAAGTAACACCTGGTAAACGCGACACACACTGACCCCTCATCATCACATTATTTTATATCTCATATGCGTAGAGGCTTCCTCGAGTTGGAGTATTCAATAACGCGGAAAGACAATGTCTATTACTCCATCTGATCCAAATTACTTGTCATGAATTTAAGCAAAATGTTGCTTAAAGTTTCTCTAGCTCATTAAATTTGCGCCAAGTAATTTGGGTCAGAGGGAGTAGAAGGAGTGAGAATATGCAACGTAGCTCCATGTTTTAACTGTTAGGATGATCTCCACCCGTTCGAGTCCAACGGCTCGACGTAACCCTTGACCGCGCCCTGATCGGGGGCGCCCAACCGCATCTGGTTGGTGGGCCCCTGTCGCCTGCGCAATAAAGAGAGGTGGGGGTCGGTGGCACTCGGGGCGAGGTGTTCGGAGCTGCCACTCGCCCCGCTGCGGACCCACCGATTAGGGTTTTGCGCGAGTGCCGACGGGAAGCTCCGCCGCCATCTCTCGCTCGACCTCACGCCGTCGTCGTCGCCACCATGTCCGGATCGGCGAGCTCCACCTCTAATGGAGAAGGTAAGCCGACGGTACCCCTCTCCCTACCCGGCCATGATCTACACTAGTCGATCTAGCACTTTTAACATTGGTATCGGAGCTCTGTTGCTAGTTGTAGATCTTGTCTGTTTTCGAGTAGACAGGAAAAGTAAAGTAGTAAACCCTAGTCCCTAGATCGATCCCGAAACCATAGTTCATACCGTGAGCCAAAGAAAATCGAAACCCTAATAAGTAAAGAAGGGGAAAGGGAAAATTATCTCACCTCCCTACCTCGGATCAGAGAACCCCTTCCGGAGGACAAAGAACACAGCCACCGGCTGCTGCTGCCGACAAAGGGCGCCGCCACATGAGCCGCTTGACGGCGGTGCGCCCACCCTCCGGTGGACGCATGCGCCATCAAGAGGGCCATGGGGGAGCCGCTCCTTCATGTTTCTGCCATGGCCATCGTGCTTTTGGTGGTTCGGGAGACAGAGAACGAAAAAGAAAAGAAATGGAAGGGGCTCGTCCCTGGCAACCTGCTGCACGCGGTCGAGCGAGCGGCTGCCTCGTGATGTCTACGGGAGCCTTTATTCTTGTAGACAGTGTTGGGCCTCCAAGAGCGGAGGTTTGTAGAACGAGCAGCAAGTTTCCCTTAAGTGGATCACCCAAGGTTTATCGATCTCAGGGAGGAAGAGGTCAAAGATATCCCTCTCAAACAACCCTGCAACCACAAAGCAAGAAGTCTCTTGTGTCCCCAACACACCTAATACAATAGGTGCACTAGTTCGGCGAAGAGATAGTGAGATACAAGTAATATGGATGAGTATGAGTGATAATAACAATCTGAGTAAAATATGGCAGCGAGTAAACATTCAACAAAACAGTAAACAAACGGAGATTCGATGCTTGGAAGCAAGGCCTAGGGATCCTGCTTTCACTAGTGGATACTCTCAACAATGATCACATAATAGGACTACTCTACACCCTCTTGTTGGATGATGAACACCATTGTGTAGGATTACACGAACCCTCAATGCCGGAGTTAACAAGCTCCACAATATGCAATGTTCATATTTAAATAACCTTAGAGTGCAAGATAGATCAACACGACTAAACCAAGTACTAACATAGCATGCACACTACTACCATCACACTATGAAAGGAGGAATAGATCACATCAATACCATCATAGTAATAGTTAACTTCATAATCTACAAGAGATCACAATCATAGCATAAACCAAGTACTACGCGGTGCACACACCGTCACCATTACACCGCGGAGGAGGAATAGACTACTTTAATAACATCACTAGAGTAGCACATAGATAACATTCAACTTGATCACAAAGAGAGAGAGATGAACCACATAACTACGAGCGGAGCCCTCAGCCCGGGGTGAATTACTCCCTCCTCATCATGGAGGCAGCGATGGCGGTGAAGATGGCGGTGGAGACGGCGGTGGAGATGGCTCGGGGGCAATTCCCCGTCCGGCAGGGTGCCGGAGCGAGAGTTCTGTCCCCCGAATTGGACTTTCGCGATGGCGGCGGCTCTGGATGGTTTTCTCTGTTTTCGTCGAACTGGTCGATGTTTTTAGGTCAGGGACGAATATATAGGCGGAGAGTCGGAGTCGGAGGGGCCACGGGGTGCCCAGATGATAGGGGCGCGCCCCCCCTTTGGGCCGCGCCGCCCGTGGTGTGGGGCCCCCGGCACCCCTCCGGCCTTTCTCCGGTGCTCGGAAGCTTCGCGTATTTCTAAGACTTTCGGTGTTGATTTCGTCCGATTCCGAAAATATTTCCTTACTAGGATTTCTGAAACCAAAAACAGCAGAAAACAGCAACTGACCTTTCGGCATCTCGTCAATAGGTTAGTTCCGGAAAACGCATAAAAACGATATAAAGTGTGAACAAAACATGTCGGTATTGTCATAAAACAAGCATGGAACATCGAAATTATAGATACGTTGGAGACGTATCAGCATCCCCAAGCTTAGTTCCTACTCGTCCTCGAGTAGGTAAACGATAAAAGATAATTTCTAAGTGACATGCTACCAACATAATCTTAATCATACTATTGTAAAGCATATGAGATGAATGCAGCGATTCGAAGCAATGTAAATGCAATGAGTAAACAATTGAATCATATAGCAAAGACTTTTCATGAATAGTACTTTCAAGACAAGCATCAATAAGTCTTGCATAAGAGTTAACTCATAAAGCAATAAATTCAAAGTAAAGACATTGAAACAACACAATGGAAGATTAAGTTTCAGCGGTTGCTTTCAACTTGTAACATGTATATCTCATGGATAATTGTCAATGCAAAGCAATATAACAAATGCAATATGCAAATATGTAGGAATCAATGCATAGTTCACACAAGTGTTTGCTTCTTGAGATGGAGAGAAATAGGTGAACTGACTCAACAATAAAAGTAAAAGAATGGTCCTTCAAAGAGGAAAGCATTGATTGCTATATTTGTGCTAGAGCTTTCATTTTGAAAACATAAAGAGAGCATAAAAATAAAGTTTTGAGAGGTGTATGTTGTTGTCAACGAATGGTAGCGGGTACTCTAACCCCTTGCCGGACAAACCTTCAAAGAGCGGCTCCCATTTTATTTTATTTTTGGGTGGCACTCCTTCCAACCTTTCTTTCACAAACCATGGCTAACCGAATCCTCGGGTGCACTGCCAACAATCTCATACCATGAAGGAGTGCCTTTTTATTTTAGTTTTATTATGATGACACTCCTCCCCACCTTTGCTTTCTCAAGCCATGGCTAACCGAATCCTTCGGGTGCCGTCCAACAATCACATACCATGGAGGAGTGTCTATTTTTGTTAATTAATTTGGGACTGGAAATCCCATTGCCAGCTCTTTTTGCAAAATTATTGGATAAGCGGATGAAGCCACTAGTCCATTGGTGAAAGTTGCCCAACAAGATTGAAAGATAAACACCACATACTTCCTCATGAGCTATAAAACATTGACACAAATCAGAGGTAATAAATTTTGAATTGTTTAAAGGTAGCACTCAAGCAATTTACTTTGGAATGGCGGAGAAATACCATGTAGTAGGTAGGTATGGTGGACACAAGTGGCATAGTGGTTGGCTCAAGGATTTGGATGCATGAGAAGTATTCCCTCTCAATACAAGGCTTAGGCTAGCAAGGTTTATTTGAAACAAACACAAGGATGAACCGGTGCAGCAAAACTCACATAAAAGACATATTGTAAACATTATAAGACTCTACACCATCTTCCTTGTTGTTCAAACTCAATACTAGAAATTATCTAGACCTTAGAGAGACCAATTATGCAAACCAAATTTTAGCATGCTCTATGTATTTCTTCATTAATAGGTGCAAAGCATATGATGCAAGAGCTTAAACATGAGCACAACAATTGCCAAGTATCACATTATTCAAGACATTCTACCAATTACTACATGTAGCATTTTCGTTTCCAACCATATAACAATTAACAAAGCGAGTTTCAACCTTCGCCATGAACATTAAAAGCTAAGAACACATGTGTTCATATGAACCAGCGGAGCGTGTCTCTCTCCCACACAAGCATTTATTCAAACAAAAACAAAAACAAAAGCACACAGAACGCTCCAAGTAAAGTACATAAGATGTGACCGAATAAAAATACGAGTTTCAAGAGAAGGAACCTGATAATTTGTCGATGAAGAAGGGGATGCCTTGGGCATCCCCAAGCTTAGATGCTTGAGTCTTCTTGAAATATGCAGGGGTGAACCACCGGGGCATCCCCAAGCTTAGAGCTTTCACTCTCCTTGATCATGTTGTATCATCTCCCTCTCTTGATCCTTGAAAACTTCCTCCACACCAAACTCGAAACAAACTCATTAGAGGGTTAGTGCATAATTAAAAACTCACATGTTCAGAGGTGACACAATCATTCTTAACACTTCTGGACATTGCCCAAAGCTACTGGAAGTTAATGGAACAAAGAAATCCATCCCACATAGCAAAAGAAGCAATGCGAAATAAAAGGCAGAATCTGTCAAAACAGAACAGTTCGTATTGACGAATTTTATTGAGGCACCAGACTTGCTCAAATGAAAATGCTCAAATTGAATGAAAGTTGCGTACATATCTGAGTATCACTCATGTAAATTGGCATAATTTTCTGAGTTACCTACAGAGAATTTTGCCCAGATTCGTGACAGCAAAGAAATCTATTTCTGCGCAGTAATCCAAATCTAGTATGAACCTTACTATCAACGACTTTACTTGGCACAACAAAAAACAAAACTAAGATATGGAGAGGTTGCTACAGTAGTAAACAACTTCCAAGACACAAAAATAAAACAAAGTACTGTAGCAAAATAGCACATGGGTTATCTCCCAAGAAGTTCTTTCTTTATAGCCATTAAGATGGGCTGAGCAGTTTTGATGATGCACTCGCAAGAAATGGTATTTGAAGCAAAAGAGAGCTTCAAGAGGCAAATGCAAAACACATTTAAGTCTAACATGCTTCCTATGCAGAGGAATCTTGTACACAAATGAATTCATGAAGAACAAAGTGACAAGCATAAGAGGATAAAACACGAGTAACTTCAAGATTCTCAACATAAAGAGGGGAAACTTAATATTATTAAGATGCATATAACCATATTTCCCTCTCTCAAAATAACTTTCAGTAGCATCATTGATGAAATCCACAATATACCCATCACTTAAAACATTCTTATCATGGTTCATATGCATAGAAGTATCATTAATTTTGGCATAAGAAGAGTTATTCTCATTAATAGTAATTGGAGCAAGATTATTATCAAGAATTTAAACATGGTAAACAAGTTGCATATTAAAAGAATTGTTTTTGGTAATCCAATCATGACTATGGCAAGTTTCATAAGGATAGTTATAACCTATATCATAGCATTCTTTATAATAATCATCAAAGATCGGAGGCACAGTGTCATCATAAGAAATAGAATAGTTATCTTTCACAGTTGGTTTGTCTGTGTCCATACCATCATTGTTATTAGAAGGAGATGTATCAAACACATAATGATCAGTAGCAAAAGGATTTTAAGCTTAGAGCTTTCTATATCATTATGGGAGGAAGCATGGATAGCACTGACACTATGACAATTATTATCATCATCATTTTCAGAATTAGTTTCCCAGAGATTTGTAATATCAAAAGTAGTGTGCTCATTCAAATCATGATCGCTATTGTATGTAAAGGGCATAGGAAGATCATCGTATTCAGATTCATTATCACAATAATCATTAGTAGCAACATACTTACGGTTACCTAGCGTTATCTCATTCACGCGGGGATACGCCGTTACCTCTTTCTTTTTATTCTCCTTCTTCTTCTTCTTCTTCTTCGTTCCCTTCTTTTTCTTCTCTTTCTTCTCCTCGTTCCCTTCTTTAGGAGGAAGAGGCTTGAAGGTTGGCTTGTCCGCATAACCTGATTTACTTTCAGAAATAATAGAAGAAACTTGGGAGGATCCCTCCTTTTCATTAATTAGTTGAAAACACACAGCGGTCCTATCATATTTTGGCAAGGTGTCATCTTTTAAAATATTTTGTATGTAAGTATTTGTATGGCTATTATCAACGCAATAAGAAAAACACCCATGCAGGACATCATCAATATCAAGATCACTCATATGTAACAAAGAGATTTTTCTCGACAATTCTTCACACCCCAAAAATAAAGTAAGTTCATCATGCTTGATTAGGAGTAATTTCATCATCACAATACAAATTTGCAGCACTCATTGGGTTCAAATTATCATTGGAGGAGCATTGAAAATTAAAATGACCCACTTCATGGCAAACTTCACAAATAAAAGGATAGAGGGCACAAACTTTTTTACCAAGATCATCTAGAGCCCTAAGCCACTTTCTAGTTTTTTCATTAGCATGATGGATACAATATTCATCTTTGATTTGATTAATTCCACAAGGTCTATGTATTCCACAAAAATTAACATGCTTATAGGAAATAGCATTCTTAGGAGTTTGAGCATGCTTATTGCAATAATTAACAACAATTTCATTCTTCATGCAAGTCTCTTTAAAAGGTTCATGATACTTATCAAAATTCTTTTTAGGCAATTCAAAATGAGAAGCAAAGGCTTTATAAAGATTTGCAGCAACTTGAGAGTCAAGACCATAAGTAGCACTCATATTTCGAAATTTATCGGTATCCATAAAAGCTTTAATGCATTCATAATCATAATTTATACCTGACTCTTTACCTTCATTGTTCTCCCATCCTTCGAGCGTTGTCCTCAATCCGATCAAGAAGATCCCACCTAGCTTCAACCTCCTTGCTTGTGAAAGATCCTTCCGAACGAGGCATCCGAGATAGTCCTTGTGTTGTCCTGAAAGTCTCGCATAAAAATTGTTAACAATAATATTACGGGGGAGCTCATGAATGGGACATTTGAGCATTAGTGACTTCAATCTCCCCCACGCTTGAGAAATACTCTCTCCATCACGAGGATAAAAATTATAAATGTAATTCCTATCAATATGCACTTCATGAGGAGGATAAAATTTAGAATAAAAGAGAGATGCAATTTCCTCCCAACCAAGAGAATGACTATTCTTCAACAATTTATACCAATGCGCCGCTTTACCGGACAGCGAAACAGAGAATAGCTTCTTCCTTACTTCATCCATAGAGATACCTGCACACTTGAATAACCCGCATAATTCATGCAAAAACAGTAAATGATCTCCAGGATGGACAGTTCCATCCCCTTTATAGCGGTTATCAATAACACGTTCAATAATTTTCATGGGTATCTTGAAAGCAGTACTTGCAGTTGGTGGATTTAAAATATCACAAGCATCATTAGAGTTATCGCATATGGGAAATAAAGCATTGTCAGAACAAATTTTCTCCCCTAAAGATGGGAAGCTAAAAAGATCACAAAAACTAGCTTCCCCAAGCTTAGACTTTTCCATAGCATTAGCAACAATGGTGTTCAAAGCATTCATATTAATAACATTCCCATTAGCATGCATATAAAGTTTCATGGGTTTTTTAATTCTCTCTTCAAACACATCATGTCCTAATTCAAGATAAAGTTCATAAAGATCTCTCATATTTTTGTTGTTTCTGCCATGGCCGTCGTGCTTTTGGTGGTTCGGGAGACAGAGAACGAAAAAGAAAAGAAATGGAAGGGGCTCGTCCCTGGCAACCTGCTGCGCGCGGTCGAGCGAGCGGCTGCCTCGTGATGTCTACGGGAGCCTTTATTCTTGTAGACAGTGTTGGGCCTCCAAGAGCGAGAGGTTTGTAGAACAGCGACAAGTTTCCCTTAAGTGGATCACCCAAGGTTTATCGATCTCGGGGAGGAAGAGGTCAAAGATATCCCTCTCAAACAACCCCTGCAACCACAAAGCAAGAAGTCTCTTGTGTCCCCAACACACCTAATACAATAGGTGCACTAGTTCGGCGAAGAGATAGTGAGATACAAGTAATATGGATGAGTATGAGTGATAATAACAATCTGAGTAAAATATGGCAGCGAGTAAATATTCAACAAAACAGTAAACAAACAGAGATTCGATGCTTGGAAGCAAGGCCTAGGGATCCTGCTTTCACTAGTGGACACTCTCAACAATGATCACATAATAGGACTACTCTACACCCTCTTGTTGGATGATGAACACCATTGTGTAGGATTACACGAACCCTCAATGCCGGAGTTAACAAGCTCCACAATATGCAATGTTCATATTTAAATAACCTTAGAGTGCAAGATAGATCAACACGACTAAACCAAGTACTAACATAGCATGCACACTACTACCATCACACTATGAAAGGAGGAATAGATCACATCAATACCATCATAGTAATAGTTAACTTCATAATCTACAAGAGATCACAATCATAGCATAAACCAAGTACTACGCGGTGCACACACCGTCACCATTACACCGCGGAGGAGGAATGGACTACTTTAATAACATCACTAGAGTAGCACATAGATAACATTCAACTTGATCACAAAGAGAGAGATGAACCACATAACTACAGCGGAGCCCTCAGCCCCGGGGGTGAATTACTCCCTCCTCATCATGGAGGCAGCGATGGCGGTGAAGATGGCGGTGGAGACAGCGGTGGAGATGGCTCCGGGGGCAATTCCCCGTCCCGGCAGGGTGCCGGAGCAGAGAGTTCTGTCCCCCGAATTGGACTTTCGTGATGGCGGCGGCTCTGGATGGTTTTCTCTGTTTTCGTCGAACTGGTCGATGTTTTTAGGTCAAGGACGATTATATAGGTGGAGAGTCGGAGTCGGAGGGGCCATAGGGTGCCCAGATGATAGGGGGCGCGCCCCCCTTGGGCCGCGCCGCCCTGTGGTGTGGGGACCCCCTGGCACCCCTCTGGCCTTTCTCCGGTGCTCTGGAAGCTTCGCGTATTTCTAAGACTTTCGGTGTTGATTTCGTCCGATTCCGAAAATATTTCCTTACTAGGATTTACTGAAACCAAAAACAGCAGAAAACAACAAGCGGCCTTTCGGCATCTCGTCAATAGGTTAGTTCCGGAAAACGCATAAAAACGATATAAAGTGTGAACAAAACATGTCGGTATTGTCATAAAACAAGCATGGAACATCAGAAATTATAGATACGTTGGAGATGTATCACCTCGCTGCGAGAAAGAAAGGGCTGGCACGCCATCACTGGCGAGCCGCTGGGCCACGCGCGCGGGCGGGAGGAGCAGCCTCCGCGCCGCCGCCAGATAGCCAAAGAGAAAATAAAGGGGACAGAGAGTGGCAGCGCCCAGCTCTCCGCTCGTCGCCGGCGATCTTGGCCGCGCGAGCGCGAGCAGCAATCGGGCGGCGCCGTCGCAACATAGACACAGAGAGGGGGTCGGGGGCTTATGCGGCTAGGTTTAGGGTTACTGCGGGGGCAGCGGTTCGGCCGTGATCTTATACCAGCCGAAAACAGTGCACCACCGTCGGATGAAATCCGACGGCCATGGGCGATCGGGCCAACAGGCCGTGGGCCAGGAGGCAGGCCGCGGTGGGCCGTTCGAGGCCGCACGTCGGCGCAGAGCTGCCTCGGGCAAGGCAGGCCGCGGGCGGTGTTACGGGCCGCGCCGGCGAGCGCCGCAAAGTAACGCGCCGAGCGGCGCGTAAGAGCAAAGTCGCTCACGTGGGCTGTGGGCCGCGGGAGCGTTTTGGGCCCTGTACGATATTTTTTCGTTTTTCGTTAATCATTTCCGGAGGCATTTTTAGCGAGTTTTGGGCAGTTTTAGGCCTAATTTTGTCTAGATTTTTTTCGAACAAATAGGACCAACGAAATATTTGTTCAGGAATTGAAAAGTGAAAGATATGCCTCTGAAAAGTTCAAAAGTTAAAAGTTTAAAGTCAAAGTATCCACTGCAATAGTAAAAGAAGCATTTTGTCAAGATTTTTTCTGAGCAAATTGAACCAACGAGATATTTGTTTTAGAAAATAAAAAGTATCAGAGATGCTTCTGAAAAGTTTAAAGTTTAAAGTTTGACTTCAAAGTTTTCGCTGCAAATAGTTAAGATGCATTTTCAATTTGAAAAATGCAAAAGTGATGATTAAAATTTAAAGGGTTGATTAAAGTGATTATTGAAACAATTATGATCATGTCATTTTATGACCAACGTTATTAATGGCATGATCATGTTTTGTAGTAATAACATGTGCAAAAGTGATAATCAAAGTGATTATTGTGACAATTATGGTTCCGTTATTTTTTAACCAACGTTATTAATGACATGATCATGATTTGTTGCAATAAGGTGTGCATTTATCTCTATTTTCCGCCTAACGGTGATATAGATTTAATAGCACAAACAGGTTGTATGTTCTAATTTTGACCAACGTTGGATTATTGCATGCAATTGTTGTTATGATCTCATTTCATTGTAGTTTTAAAGAAGGGTACTACTTGATAAGTTGCATCAAGGATGTTCCAACCCTCGAGAGGTGACAACTACATCGAATGAAGAAAGAAGGTCGATTTGTGCTTTGAGGTGGACCGGGTTCCCCACGGCCGATCGGACCAAAAGATCCGATCGAAATGACAAGAAAGATGATTCGCGTGGCGGAATAATAGTGGCTAAGTGCCATTTATAAAGAATACAATTGAGAACGCTATTGTGGGCTCAATTGCAAAGTGTGCTTCCGTATGGGAGTATCTTGAAAGAATAAAGAGCCAGTTCACTGGTTCTTCAAAGATATGTGCGACCCAGCTGCTATAGCAACTAGTGACAGAAAAGTACACATGGACAGGAAGGACATGGCAAATGTGCCATATGGTGTAATAATGCTTATCTGGGTGTTGTCTGTGTGTAATGTGAATGAAAAGTGTTTTCCGCGTTGGACAAAGAACAAAAGAAAAGAAGCTGATGAATCATCGAAATTATGGCATTGTCGCTTATGCCATATTTCGAGGGGAGAATAGAAAGACTTGTTAAAGATGATATTCGTCCTCCATTAGAATTCTCGGACACGGAACGATGCATCGATTGCATTAAAGGAAAATTTGTAAAGCAAATTAAAAAGGGTGCAAATCGAAGCACATCAACACTAGAAATAATTCACAGCGATATATGTGGACCATTTCCTGTGAAAAGTGTGGATGGCTATGATTCGTTCATAACATGCACGGATGATTACTCCTGATATGGTTATATTTATCAAATAAAAGAAAAAACAGAAGCGTTGGATAAATATTCAAAGCTGAAGTTGAAAATCAGCATAATAAAAGAATAAAGATAGTCAGGTCTGATCGTGGAGGGGAGTAGTACGGTCGACATACTCCATATGGCCAAGTCCCTGGACCCTTTGCAGGGTTTCTACAGGAGACTGAAATAGTCGCCCAGTACTCGATGTCGGGCGAACCTCAGCAGAATGGGGTAGCTGAAAGGCGCAACCATACCCTTATGGATATGGTGCGCAATATGATGAGCTATTCCACCCTACCATTGGGATTGTGGATTGAGGCGTTAAAAACCGCTATTCACATTCTAAATAGAGTACCAAGCAAATCGGTGCCCAAAACACCGTATGAGCTATGGACATGGAGAGTGCCTTCTCTAAACCAGCTGAAAGTGTGGGGGAGCCCTGCTGAGGCCAAAGTATTCAATCCAAATATCGCAAAGTTAGATACCAAAACAGTCAGCTGCCATTTTATTGGCTATCCTGAAAAGTCAAAAGGTTATCGTTTCTACTGCCCAGAGAAATACACAAAGTTTGTGGAAACGAGACATGTTGTCTTCTTAGAGGACGAAATGATGAGGGGGAGCATGGTAGCTCGAAAAATTGATCTTGAGGAGAAGAGGGTGCATGCACCTAATCCGATGACTCAGGAGCTATTTTTTGCGCTACCATGTGCACCTGTACCGATGATCCCTGCGATTGTGGTGCAAGCGCCTGTTGTAACTCCACCCATGACAACGATGAGTGAAAATTCGGAACCTGTCCGTCGGGAGTCGAATGAACCATTTGTTGAGCATGAAAGGGACCAACAACGACCACCTCTAGAGGCAAAATGATTTACACAAAGAGAAGGGATAGATTACAATGAGACATTTTCTCCGTTCTCATGTAACGATTCCTTCAGAATCATCATGGCACTAGTTGCACATTTTGATTTAGAGTTGCATCAAATGGATGTAAAGACGGTATTTCTAAACTGGGATTTAGAAGAAAATGTATACATGAAACAACCCAAGGGTTTTATCATGGAAGGCAAGGAAGAAATGGGATGCCGCCTAAAGAAATCTATTTATGGATTAAAGCAAGCCTCCAGACAGTGGTATCTAAAGTTTAATGAGACACTTAAGAGATTTGGATTTAAAGAAAATATTGAGGACAATTGCGTTTATGCAAAGTTTAAAAGTGGGAAATATATTTTCCTAATCTTGTATGTGGATGATATTCTGCTTGCCAGTAGTGATGTTAGTCTACTGCAAGAGACAAAGAAGTTCTTGTCCTCAAATTTTGATATGAAAGATCTTGGTGAAGCGTCATGTGTTTTGGGCATAGAAATTCACCGAGATAGGAACAATGGAGTATTAGGACTATCGCAAAAGGCTTATTTAGAAAAGATTCTAAGTAAGTATAATATGCATAAGTGCGAGTGCCACACCTGCCCCTATAGTCAAGGGCGACAGTTTTGGGAAACATCAAAGTCCCCAAAATCAATACGAGCTCGATCAAATGAAAGCGGTTCCATATGCTTCGGCTATTGGAAGCCTACAAGTATGCACAAGTGTGCACTCGCCCGACTTAGCATTTATCACCGGAGTACTCGGTAGATATCAAGAAAATCCAGGTTTTGAACACTGGAAAATGGTAAAGAAGGCTTTGCGTTATGTGAAAGGCACAAAGAGTTACATGCTAACATACAGAAGATCTGATTCCCTAGAAATAAGAGGGTATTCAGATGCAGATTTTGCGGGGGATAAAGATGATAGAAAATCCACATCTGGATATGTATTCACCCTCGCAGGGGGAGCTATTTCGTGGAGAAGCTCCAAACAGACGATAGTTGCATCATCCACGATGTATGCAGAATTTATAGCATGTTATGAAGCCACGGGGCAGGCATTATGGTTAAAGTAATTTATACCCGACTTGAAAGTGGTAGATTGTATTAACAAATCACTAAAGATGTACTGCGACAATGAGCCTGCAGTATTTTATGCTCACAACAACAAGTCGAGTACAGCTACGAAACCGAACGAGGTTAAGTATTATGTTGTGAAACACAAGGTCCAGGATCAAACAACAAGTCTCGAGCATATAAGGACAAAAGACATGCTTGCGGATCCGCTAACGAAAGGCTTACCACCCAGCGTGTTCAAGGAGCACGTAGCCCAGGGGCGGAGCTCCCAGTAGGGCAAGGTAGGGCAGCCGCCCTACCTTGATTTTTGATGAATACATTTAGATGCGTGTGTTTTTTCTGAAAATTTTGAGTGGTCATACATCGAAAACGGACTCCGTATGAGAAAGTTATGCGTGTTTCAGTAAAAACACTGCGCAAAACCGATTACAGGCAAAAAACATAGACTATTTTTACCTCCAAATATAAACTCGTATTCTAGATTCAATGTGAATAATATTGCTTGTATTACAGATATTTATCATTGAACGTACCCTAGTATATACAAGATAAACTCGAGTTATTCATTATACATACTTGTAGAGTTAAAGATTTTTAGATATTTTAAAGACAAGTAATACTTTCTCCGACCGTGTTATTACTCCATTAAGATGACATAGGGTTTATCCGTGACGACATCAACAATTGAAAGGAATTTTCTAGCAACAAAAACAATCAAAATCGAGTTACGCATTGAACGAGGGATAATCAAACGTCTTGATTATTTGAATTACATTTTTAAGAAGATGTAAAGCTTTGCCGTTGAGTTAGCATTATTGGTATGTTTTTTAGGTTATATTTATAATCAAATATTTTTTATTTTTATTGTATTGAGATATTACTACTTTTTTGGACTATTTGACATTTGCATCATTCAAATTTCGCCCTACCTTAGATTTTTTTCCGTCCTGCGCCACTGACGTAGCCGGCATGGGTTTAAGGGAAAGTCTTACCTATCCTGGATCATAAGAGGTCCAAAAGTAAAAGAATTTGTTTCAAAACAGATAAGTGCATTGTGGCTGTCTGATTCTATCGGCAATAGAGCTGTGACGATGAAACATGCCCTATGTACTGATCCAAAATGAAACGAATAAAATGAAAGTATAAAGTTAAAAATAAAGTTGAGATCAAGGGGGAGAATGTTAGGATGATCTCCACCCATTCGAGTCCAACCACTCGACGTAACCCTTGACCGCGCCCTGATCGGGTGCACCCAACCGCATCTGGTTGGTGGGCCCCTGTCGCCTGCGCAATAAAGAGAGGTGGGGGTCGGTGGCACTCAGGACGAGGTGTTCTGGAGCTGCCACTCGCCCCACCAACAGACCCACCGATTAGGGTTTTGCGCAGTGCCGACGGGAAGCTCCGCCGCCACCTCTCGCTCGACCTCACGCCGTCGCCGTTGCCACCATGTCCAGATCGGCGAGCTCCACCTCTAATGGAGAAGGTAAACTGACAGTACCCCTCTCCTACACGGCCATGATCTACACTAGTCGATCTAGCACTTTTAACATTAACATCACATTTGTTTGAACACGATTCTTTTACTCTTGCAAAAGCGTCACACAAAAGTCCACACCATCTACGGAATAATTCTAAATCTATGTAAGGTTTGCTCGAGCCAAAGCATCGACAATGACCAGCTGTCAATTATGTTGAGCAAGAACACATCAGTGCGCATGATGGAGAGACGATGAAGGTCATTCTGGGGGTGACAACAGAGAAATTTCGCTCGCCACCTCGAACCGAACGGCATGATACCTCACCGGATCACCCTCCTCCGCCAGCGTCCTCTGTTGATCGCTCGCCGTCGTGCGCGGCCAGCCTTTGCTGCTCGCTCGCCGTCGCCGCGCGGCTGTTGGACCTTCTCTGCCCAGGCTCCCACGCTGGGCGTGCGCTCGTGTACGTAGGCGACGTCGACGCGCGCGCGGTCATGAGGACGTCAAGTTGGCGCCGGATGCAACCAAGGTTGCGAAGGGCGGCGAACGATGGCAGGCAGGGTGGTGCTGCACCATCCCGTTCGAGGTGGCGAACGCCATGTCGCGCGGCCAGCTCTGCAGCACGGATACCTGGCCTGAAGCTCGTGTCCGCGTAACCCCCACCCTCTTCACGCTCAAGTTTGACGTTTGGGATGGAGAACCCCCTCAGGTTTCAACTAGAACACATAACCCCCTCAGGTTTACATTACCGGTTAATTTACCCCCTCTAGGCGGTTTGTGATTGCATTAGCAGTTTTGGTGAGTGGTATTGCCCACGTGGTTGAGAGATGGGGAAGGAGAAAACTCCACGCCGTCGCTGCCTGCTCTCCCGCACCCGCCGCACTCTTCTCCACCACCCGCCTGCCCACACGACCTCCCACCGCCATCCGCGCATTGGAAGGGGGTGTGCGAGGCTAGTGTAGACTTCCCACCGAGCTCGTGCGGGAGGAAGCTGGGGGTGCCTCGGCTCTGACATCCTTGTAGGCATCGACGCCGCCGTGGCCGACGGGGTGGCCGTGATGTCCCTGTCTCTCGGCGCAGCGCCGCGCCCTACTTCCGGGACACCGTGGCGGTGTGCTCCTTCGGTGCTATGGCGGTTGGCGTGTTCGTGGCAAGCTAGACCGCGACTTCCCGGCGTATGTCACGCTCCCAACCAGGGCGCGTCTGGCCGGCGTGTCCCTCTATGCCGGTCCCGTCCAGTCCGCCCGCCCCGTCAAGGCCGCCGGCCATAACAGGTTCATGCGCCTCATGTTTGACTTCACGGCGATGTTCGCGAAGACCCCAGCCAGCTGCCTCGTCGCCGACTTCCCGCTAGTCCCCTTCGTTGCGACCATGGATGACGCCGAGGAGGTGCTGTTCTTCCGGCATGTGACGCCCATCGCGTATTCGCGTGGATAAGGATCCAGACGTACCTAACATAGGCGAGCACAACAAGATGAACCAGGCTCGGCAGGTGCTCGACGCGTCTATCGCCAAGCTCGTCTCGCTCCGGTGGCAGCGGCGCTGAGACGGTAGAGAGAAGCAGAGACCAGACCTTGTGCGCGGCTCGGCCAGGTGCTCCTTTGCCAACGCACTCAGTTCACGTTGGCAATACCACTCACCAAAACAGCTAATGCAATCACAAACCACTTGGAGGGGGTAAATTAACCGGTAATGTAAACTTGAGGGGGTTATGTGTTCCAGTTAAAACCGAGGGGGTTCTCCATCCCAAACATCAAACTTGAGGGGGTTATGTAGACTTCTTTCACGCTCACCTCGACGAGCTCCGACGAGTCGACGACTGTGGGCGGCGCCGGAACGCACGCACGCGCGCGGCACACTAGGTCGGGCTCGCTCATCACTGCTGTCCTTCTTACGGCCGGCTTTATGCCGTTGCTCCGTCGAGCGGCTGCAGCAGCACGTCTTGAGGAGGTCCTCCTTGGATTTAGGTGTCCTGCTGTGTCTGTGTGGTGGACGCCAGCAGCTGCGTGGAGCTCGCAACTCACTCTCCTGGAGGCCCGTTCGTTCGAGTGTGCGACACAAGCGCCGGCGCCGCGCGTTCGTGGACGCTGCTGCACCTGCAGACAGACACACGCGTTCACTGAACTGAGCTGCTCGAGTGAACACTGAACAGAGGACAAGTCCCATATACAGAGGAGAAGAGTCGATGAACTGCCCAACACAGAGGAGAACATACTGCAGTAGTATCTTACAGTAAACAATACATGGACACACAATCCTGCGGTTACGAGTTCAGACAAGTTGTGAGACAACAGAACAAATTTCATTCCATTTATAAGAGGAATACTCACTCCGAACAAATCGTTCGTAAAGCTTCTCACAAGCAAGCTAAGGAGCTCTCGCAGTACTATATTTCATTTTCGCATATGCCTGTATATATGACTGTTGAATCACAACAGCTAGCTGCACTCACTTTCCGGTGTGATTCTGTAGGTTCAGGGATCTATCAAGCTTATACAGGACAACTTAGAAACCGCAAATTCGATGTCAATCTGCCAGACTAACTACCATCCATTGGCTCGTGATCGCGGGGCTGAAGTCCGACAACTTACGACTACTGCACAGATCAAAGCTAGCTATTCACACAGCATTGACTCATCGCACGTGTTGGTCTGCAGAAAGCAACAGCGAGACCAGTTGTAAGTACATGAATAAACATCAGTTGAAGTTCTCACTAGGAGAAAAAGCGACGAAGTGAGCCTTTGAAACTTTGTTGGTAACAAACCTGAATGATTGATCAGACGATGTTATTGCCAGATTCAGGATGCTGCCCTTGTTGCTGCTGCTGCTGCCTATCACCGCTGTTTTCACTAGCAGCGCTATTCCCAGATTCGGGATCCTGACCTTCATTCACGGGCTGAGGCTGAGCTAGCCGTCGGCTCCTCCTCCTAGATCTCCACCTCAAGAACTCCACCAGCAGTGAGTTTGGAGCCATGAGCGCTCCCAGCGGCGACACGGGCGACCCCACCTCCGCCGCCGACATTCCCACCGCCGCCGCCGTTCCCACCGCCGCCGCCGCCTCTCCCCTCACCACGCCATCGGTACAGGTACGCAAAGCTGCCATAATCTCGGTTACTGATGGGAAGATTGTGCGTGCACCTGGATTTCTCCGCATCACGGATGCTAGGGTTTCGATTCTCGATATCAATTTGAGGCAGATTGGCTCGGAGGTTGCTCTGAAATCGATTAATGGCGGAGCATGTTGTAAGATCAATGGCCTGTGGATCAAAATTGGGCCGGAGACGAGGATCTCTGCTTCCGCGTGCCGGGATTTTCATCGCGAGCCGCCCTCAGCGCGCGTTTGCGATGTGGTCCGGCTAGGTGGACAGCTTGGTTTAGCCCAATCGATGGCGGCCTGTGCTCAACCCGTTTCTGGGCCACAGCCCAACACTGTACAGACAACGCCCTTATCCATCGTCACGCCGCCCAGGTTCAACCCTAGATCTCACCAGACGGGGGCAGTTGTGTTCGTTCCAACGCGATTCACCACGCGGCCGCAATCTCCACCTCCAAATCCACCACAGATCTGGTCTGGCGTCACCTCCGGCGACCGAAGATCGTTTGTGCAAGTGCTTCAGTCTCCGCCGCCGATGGATCGTCGCTTTGGGGGCCCGAGGCGCTACTCTCCGAGGAGATCCCCACCAAGAAACTACTTCGCCAATCGTCCTCGACCCGGTTCGGAGGGCCGATCGACGGGATGAACAGCGTCGCTGGGAAGATGAAAGGCGCCGTGAAGCAGATCGGCGTTTCGATGAAGAGCGTCGTCGTGAAGAAGACAGAAGGCTCGCAGATCAGGAGAGGCTTCGGGAGGAGGAGCGTCGCCGTATTGAAGAGCGTCGGCGCCTTGATGAGGAACGCCGTCGAGAGGCCTCTCGCATCTCCGAGCGGGTGGCTCGCGAGCGGGCGCTGGCGGACAAACGTCGCCAGGAAGAGGAGGCTCGCACGCGGGACCGCTGGGCGCACAGATCCGAGATGCGTCCTGGAGCTTCTTCACACCTGGAGGATCGCGAACGGATCTATCGATGTAAGTCGAATACCTCTTCTTCCATTCCGATTCCGAGCAGGCACTGCAGGTCCGATAGGGCTGAGATTGGTCGGAGTCAACAACGGTCCTGGATCTAGTTTGCACATCTCTCCGGTAGCTCCCGTTTTGCATGAACCGGTGGGGTCCTCCGTACCTCCACCCGCATCTATCGTGCTTATCACCGGTTCGAAAGCGGCCGATAATAGGTTCAAACGAGTTTAAGGGTTCTTGTATCAATTGCTCGTGGTGAACATCATATAGAGGTGTGTCGGACTAGAGAGCCCCGGGAATACAAGGCTCCTTTCTTTGGCGATGAAGAATTTGGTTCCGGTTTTATTCGATTCCAGTTCTCGAAATAGAGGCTCAACTCTGTTGAACAGTTGAACTATGCTCATATCACGATTGAGAAAGGGGAAGTTAATTGCGTAAATATTGAGCATGAATTTAATGTCCGGCGGAATCTATGAAGATTAACTGGAGGTTTTTTGCTAAGGAAGTATCTCCTACTGAGTTTAGGACTAGATTCCCTTCTGCAAAAGCTATTGAAGAACTAGCTCATTTTGGTAAACTCTTCATGAAAACTGTTCCTGGTGCCATTATCTCTCTGGAAAAATGGGCTGGTGACATCCAACCAATCTCTATGATGGAGGAAGCTTGGTTCAGAATCAAAGGGATTCCCATGAATTTCAGGAACAGATCCACAGTGTTTTATGCTGCCAGCCTGGTGGGAAAGCCTCTGGCTCTTGATAAAAATTTCCTGAGGAACTTTTCCTATGTGAGAGTCAAGATTGGAAGCCAGGATTTGTCCTTGGTTCCAAATACTCGCATAGGTGAGATCAAAGGTGGTTTCTATGAATTTCAATACACCAGGGAATTGTGTGAACCAGTTCCTAATCCTGGGACTAGAATTCTGGTTGCTGACACTAATCAAGGAGGAATGGGTGATGATGGTACTCCAAAACGGCAGAGGACTGGGAGGAATGATTCTGATGCAGGTTCTCGGTCTGCCCCACCAATGATCAATAACAATTCTGACAGGAACACTGGTTCAAATAGACAGACTGCTGCTGCAGTATATGTGGCTTCTGGCAGGGATAATGGCAAGAGGAAATTATTTGAGATGGACTCCCTGGATGTCTCAGAGAAAAATATGGATGATGGAACATCTAGTTCCCTCCCATTTCCTTGTGGGAAAAATACTACTGAAGCCTTGTCTGATGTTCATAAATCGGTAGTTGATGCTTTTGCTCCATCTGTTTTATCTCCTGGTCAAGCCTCATCAAGTGCATCTGCTTCTCCTTCTTATGCAAAATTTCTTCACACCCTAACCAAGTCTGGCAGTGACAAATCTTTCATGTTCCAGAAGAAGTATAGGGAGGAAATGGGTTCCATCCTAGAAGATGTTAATGAGGAAGATATCTCTAAAGAACAAGTAGATTATGATACCACTGACTCTGAGGATGCTGCAACTTCTGAGAGGTACATTATTCCTGGGACAGGTGTTATGGCCTTAGCTGCTCCATCAAGACAGGAAAGGGCTGCTGTTGTGTTGTCTGCTGATGGTTCTCAACCTGATAATGGAGGCACTCAAGAAGATCCTCTCTCACAAGTTGACAACCCTACTGATGTGGAGACTGCTGCTGACATTCATATTAATGAGAATTTGCATCAAGCAGGTGGTGGCCCACAAACTATCAGGATGAGCGCCAGGATCATCTCTCAAGACTCTCATATTACAAGAATTCCAGAGAGGGCAAGCAGATCTGCAGCTGCAAGAGATGTTACAGGTACTAACCTTACTTTTCATAATTCCTTTGCTTTACTTGATGATGATGATATTCATAATAGAGCCCTTGAAATGGGGGTCAACCCTGAAACTTTCACCCTGGAAAAAATCAATTACCTGAAAGATCTGGAACAAGCTAGGCATGCTATAGATAAAGTTCAAAATGCACAGGAAGCTGAAGTGGATTCAGATTCTGATAGAGTCTTGCTTTTGGGTTTTGAGAGAGATCAAGATTTGGCTGAGGAAGATGATTTTACTCCTGTTGTTTCTAGAAGAAGCAGGAAGAAGAGGAGGAGTGCTGGTAAAGATAGAAGATGGAAAGGAACACCAGCAAAATCAGGTGGTTCCTTTGAAGGGGCACAATCAAAATCATGTGCTGCCTTGGTGAAGGTTAACAATGCTCACCCTTTGAGTGGCATTGTTACTGGAACCAGATGTAGGAAAAAAAATCCAAAGTATTTATGATAGGAGCCACTTTTAACTGCAGAGGGGTGGGCAAGAAAGGCATGAGCAAGTTTCTGTCAGATTTTATCAGTGAGCACAATGTGGATTTCTTGGGGTTGCAAGAGACAATCAAAACAAATTATTCCTCTACCTTTTTCAAGAATATTGATCCCCAGGGACTGTTTGATTGGAAGTGGATTAGTTCCACTGGTAGAAGTGGTGGAATTCTGGGTGGTTTTAGGCTGTCCAGATTTTCTATTACTGATACTGTTGTTGGCAAATTCTTTATCAAAGTTACCTTGCTGGATCTGAAACTCAACTTGAAGTGGTGCTTGGTGATTGTGTATGGTGCTGCCCAGGTTTGTGATAAAGATGATTTTCTTACAGAGCTTGGTTTGGTCTGTAGTGACCAGAGAATCCCTCTTCTCATTGGTGGTGATTTTAATATCATGAGATTTTCCTCTGAAAAAAATAAAGGAATGAGGAACAACAGATGGTCAGATATGTTCAATTCTATTATCAATACCTATGCTCTCAGAGAAATCAACATGTCTGGTGGCCAGTATACTTGGTCCAATAGCCAGACTGTCCCTACTCTTGAAAAATTGGACAGATTCTTGATGAGTAATACCTGGGAAGATCTTTTTTCCTTTGACTACAGTTCACAAACTAAACAGGGATATTTCTGATCATAATCCACTCATTCTTGACACCATGGAGAATAGAACAAAAAAGAAAAGTGAATTCAGATTTGAGAAAAGCTGGATTAAAGAAGATGACTTCCTTGATAGAGTGGATGTAGCTTGGCAACAAAGAGTTAGTGCTACTAACAGCTTGGATAGGTTGCAGAAGAAGTTGAAAAATGTTAAGAATAGTCTGAAAGGGTGGGGATATAATTTGAGAGGAAAGTACAAGAAAAGAAAAGGTGAGATTTCTCTTTTACTTACTGAGCTGGAAATGATGGAAGAAAATTCTCCTTTATCTCATACAGACATTCAGAAAAGGGCTGAGTTGCAGCATGAGTTGCTTGATATCCTTGACAAAGAGGAATGTTTTTGGAGACAGAGGTCCAGAGATAACTGGTTGTTACATGGAGATTGCAACACAGCTTACTTCCATAGAATTGCAAATGGTTGCAAGAGGAAATCAACTATTTTTTCTCTGAAAAATGGAGACTCTCTGATACAAGGAGATGAGAACTTGCTCCAGCATGCTACAGATTTCTACAAGATGTTGTTTGGTCCAGATTGAGGACAAGGGTGTGAGGTTGAGGGAAGATGTTTGGAACAGGGAAGAAAGGCTGGATGACAGTGACAGAGATCTCCTGGACAGAATGTTTACCATGGAAGAGATAAAAAATGTGATTGATCAAATGGAGAAAAATAAGGCTGCAGGCCCTGATGGAATTCCTGTTGAATTCTATCAAGTCTGTTGGGAAATCATTAAATTTGATATCATGGCTGTCTTTGATGATATTTTTCATCATAGGATTGACTTGGCTAGAATCAATTATGGCATAATTACTTTGATTCCCAAAGGTGTGGAGGCAGATAGGATACAAAAATTCAGACCTATATGCTTGCTACAAGTTCTTTTTAAAATTTTCACCAAGACTTTAACTATCGTGGTCTGTCCCAATCATGGAGAAATTGTTAGCTCGGTGTCAAACAGACTTTCATCAAGGGGAGATATATCACTGATGGAGTAATGTTGCTGCAAGAAGTTTTGAGGGAGAGTAAATTCAGGAAGCAACAGGGCATAGTGCTGAAGATTGACTTTGAAAAAGCTTATGACAAAGTTAACTGGGATTTCCTATTTGACTGCTGTTACCAGAAAGGCTTTAGTGAAAATTGGATGGTTTGGATAAAGAATGTGGTAACTAATGGTACTTTGAGTGTGAAAGTTAATGATAGAATTGGCCCCTACTTCCCTAGCCACAAAGGTGTTAGGCAAGGAGATCCCTTTGCTCCTTTTTTGTTCAACATGGCTGCAAACAGTTTGGCTAAAATGGTCTCCCTGGCACAGCAAAATGGCCTCATCACAGGATTAGCTAGTAATTTGGTGGAAAATGGTATAGCTATTCTCCAATATGCAGATGACACTATCCTCCTCATCCAAGATAGTGAAGAACAGGCTGTGAATCTGAAGCTTATTCTCTATATTTTTGAATCTATGTCTGGATTAAAGATTAACTTCGAAAAAAGTGAGGTTATGATGATTCTAGAGGATGAAGAAAAATCACATAATTTTGCTGCTCTGTTTAATTGTCAACAAGGGTGCTGGCCAATAAAATACTTAGGCACACCTGTGAGTGCCAGGAAGCCCTCTGTTGCTGAGATGAGCTTTCTGGGGGAGAAAACAAAGAAAAAGATGGGTGGCTGGATGGGAAGTACAATGTCTATTGGTGGGAGGGTGGTCAAGATTGATTCATGCCTTTCAAGCATTGCTGTCTACCAGATGTCCATGAGGCTGCTCCATAAAACTAACATTGAACAGATGGACAGACCAATAAGATCTTTCTTTTGGGCAGGCAGTGCAGATAAAAAGAAATATCATTTTGTGAAGTGGAAATGGATATGTAAACCCAAGAAAAAAGGAGGATTGGGTATAAAAAATCTTCACAAATTTAATATCAGTTTGATGTGCAAATGGTGGTGGAAATTGGAGAATGGCTCGTGACCCTGGCAAGGTATTATGAAAACAAAGTATATGGCAAATGGTGGTGTTTACTATACAAAAAAAAGGCCTGGAGATTCTCCTCTTTGGACTGATATGTTACAGGTCAAACATATTTACCTTGCTGGTAGAAGGTTGAATGTGGGGAATGGCAAAAATACAAGTTTCTGGTGTGACTCTTGGTGTGATCAAATCCCCTTAAAAGAAAGATTCCCAGATATCTATGATATCTGTAATGAACAGGATGTAACTGTGGCAGTAGGCCGCCGCATTGAACCGGAGATTTTCCTTCGGGAGGTGGATGACACCTGATCTAGCTTGGCAAATACATGGTATGCACGGAATCATGTCTCAAACTCGTTCTTTCGGATGAACAAGATAGAGCTGTCTCGGAAATGGACAAAAAATGGTAAGTTCTCTGTCAAATCTGTTTACAAGCACCTGTGTGGTGCAGGCCTGGACAAAACTTTTAAACATTTGTGGAAAAGCAGAATTCCACTGAAAATCAAAGTTTGGCTGTGGATGATTTGGCACAATGCCATTGCTACAAAAGACAATCTGTTGAAGAGAAACTGGCAGGGTGGAGCCACTTGTCAGTTCTGTGATTGTGATGAATCCATCTCTCACTTATTTTTTACTTGTTCTACGGCAAAATTCGTATGGAGTGCTGTGGGGAAGTTGATTGGCGCCCCTTCTAGACCTGGATCCTTCTCACAATATTTTTGGTGGATTCCACAGTTCTTGCATGCAAGCGTAAACACGCAAATTGCGGGGTTAGCTCGCTATCCGCTCGGGCCATTTGGAAACTTCGAAATCGTGCCTCGTTTTGAGCACAAGTTGATCAGCCAGTCCGTGGAACTAATCGGTTATTCCACTGTCTTTATGAAATATTGGGCAGGTTTACATGACGAGGGAGATGTCGAAGATCCGCGGCGGGTGCTGATGGTTTGCTACGGCTTGCTAGCGCTACCACCCCCCAGGCCAGGTCTTCCCAGGGCGGTGCTCGTCGGATGAATTCTCCACTTCGGATCAGGGACGCAAGTATGGAAGATGATACTGATGCGATGGATCTTGGTGAACAAGAAGGATGATCCTTGCCGCGTTCTGTAGGCCTTATCGTTTAGCTCGTGTCTATATGTTGCCTGTTTGGGTGCCCCTGGGGCAGTTTAAAACTTCTTTTGTTGTTATGATGTGTGCCGTTAGCAGTAGGCGGCGGCTGTGAGACTGTGTGGTTTGTGTTTTTACTTTCTGTTCACGCCTGGACGTGCTCCGTTTGTTTCGTTATCCTTGGGTAATGAAATCCGGCCTTATGTGGTCGTTTGGAAAAAAAAGCAGTGAGTTTGTACTGATAGCAATCCCAAACCCAGTGAACGAGGAGAGAAGGACAGCAAGGACTGGGTTCACGTTTAACTGCAAGTTGTATGGTAGCATTAAGAGGTTTATCACACACCTCTAGTTCATAATTCAACACTTTCAAAAAATTGGCTGAAATTCACCTAAATGGGGGAAAAAATAATAGAAATTTAAAAATCCTTCGACAATAGTCCTTCACTATTGTCTACTCCCTCTGATCCTAAAAAAGAGTCGGAAGTACGATTTTACAAAAACATCCTCAATCTTCTTGTCTTATGAACTCGCAGTCCACTTTCAGCTGCTGCTGCGCGCATGTGTTGTCTGCTGCTGCGCGCATGTAGAATGGAGCCACGGACACGGGTTGCATGCATAGAATTGGTTGATTCAGAAGGGGTTAATTAGAAAACTTAATTAGACTATGGTTTCGACACTTTTTTAGGATCGTAGCAAGTACTTTATCTGAAAATTGGAGTGGTGTCATTTTGATCCATATTTGTTGTACTTGCTTCAAAATGAAACCCCTTTCGGTCATTTAGAAAGTGAAAAAACATTAAACAAAAACCTGGAGTTTTATTTCACATTGTTGTTTACCATTGTAAAAGGTCTATTTGTGCAAAACATGGGCGCATTAACATAAAAAATGTTCTGAAAATGGTCATTACCTTGGTGATTTGTTTGATGTTGTGAAAGTTCAAATCTCGAAGGATATCTCGCGAAGAAAGTTTTTAAAATATTTTTTGGAAATTCAAGTGGGGCATTTTAGTTCGGAACTAGAACCCATAAAAGGACTCCATGCCAAGGAATGGAACTTGTTGTCCATTTTATCATATTATTTAATTTTTCAAAGTGGCGAGTAAATTGTCGGCACCATTTTTCATAGCAAGCCGTTGATTTTTCTAAGCCCCTTCCATATCTTCAATACATCCCTACATGGATACATGAAAACGATTTTGGAGATTTTCTAGAACAACATACAACACACCTCTAGTTCAACAATGGATTAGTTTTGATAAACTGGCAAAACATTATTTAAATGGGAGAGTGTATAGCAGAATATATAGAAATTTCAAAATCTTTTAACACTAGCCCTCCACTACTGTCTAGTTTATCGAAAATTGAAGTGGTGTCGTTTTTCTCCATATGTCGTGTACTTACTTCACATGGCGACCCCCTTTTAGTCATTTAGATAACAATAAAATAACCAAAAGTTGGGAGTCCTTTTCACATTGGTGTTTACCATGGTAATAAACATATTTGTGGAAAAATTGGCATATTAGCATGAAAAATGACATGAAAATCGCCAATACCTTAGTAATTTGAGTTGTAACCCTGAAAGTTCAAACATTAATTTAACATTTCAGAAACACATCACACGCTAAAGTAACATAAACATTACTTGATATTTGGAGGGTTCCATTTAAACATTTTTGCCTTTGTGTATACATAAGAGTTGTAGCTGAATATTACTCCAGATCCTGCCCTTGTATGTTGAGTACATATAAGATAACCTAACTATCTAATAACTAATTTAGCTAAACACCCTCTTTGTCAGAGGTATGATGACTATTTTTGCTGATGGAGGGGCCTTCCTAGAGCCCAAGGTATCGGTGTCCTTGGCGGCAGACGTTTAGCCTTGTGAGTCGTCACCCTTCAAGTTGGGCAATGCTGGTGCCATGGTAGAAATTTGGGATGGTGAGAAGGAAGAAAGATAACTTATGAACGGGAAGCACATAGTATCTTTTCAGATTAATTTCTCCCCCACTAAAGTTTAGAACCATATTTACATCATGTGCACATAATGTTTTTGGAATCTACTTTTCCACATTCTATCCCCTGTCTTGAAAGAAAAACCTATTTTTTTACAGCACTTGTACATACTGTCTTCCACCTAGCCAAAAAAAAAAAGTTCAGATAGTGTAGGATCGTCATATTGCGAGCACTAGGCCTGGCATGGAGCGGCCCTTAAGGCTGGTGGACTGGCTCTCCCACACGGCCCATACCACATCCTCCTTCGCTGCCCGACCCAGTTCCCTCACAATCACCGACGTGTTGAAGTACTCACGGAAGCTCGTGATGACTCCGGCGCGAAGGCACCACGCGTGTACCCAGTAGTCTTGCTTCCCAGCCCACCCCTCTGCCACCACCCACCCGTCTTCTCCGAGACCGGCGCCGACCTCTGCCACCCTCACAGGCGCGAACCGGAACGCGGCGACGCCCGCCGCCTCCCCCGTGAGAAGACGGCGCATGTGCTGGCACCGACGCGGACCGTGAAACCACCAGTCCAAGTCTGCCGCCAGTAACTTCGTCACTGTCACCGCGTCGCCACGGGCCAGAGAGGCATACAGAGACTCCACCACCTCCCGGTTCGACTTGGACGCCATGTGCATGCCCATGGTTAATTGGATGCTGAAGCTGCGTCTGCGTGTGCAACTGCAAATATAAAACTGGGCAAATAGCTAGCCTGCAAGCTAGTGTTCTGTGAATAGTTGAGCTCGGAACATGAGACAGCTAGCTGTGTTTCTGTCAAAGAAGAATGCTGTTGGACCTATATATAGGCTTGCTTGGGGTTGCGATGAGCATCACAACGCATCACACATACGAAATTATAGCGGAAATTATATATATGTCCAACGTCACATTCGAGCACATATATATTACTATTTCAGGTTCTGAGACACCGAGGATTTGAACTATTTGATTTTGTCGGTCTCTTTTCTCTATCCAAGCAGGATCTTGGGAGCGGGCGAATATAAAATTATAGCAGAACGCCAGGATTGATCTCTACACCTAATTTATGCAGCTGTAGCATGTTGATTCATACGGCTTGACTTCAAAACCGTGGCAGCACGGATCATAAAATATATTGGCAATATCATTCGGAAATGTTGTTAAATTTTCATAGTCTCTACTCTCTAATAGAGAAAAATAGTTTTGTCTTTTGGCTAGGGAGTTGAGACGGGATCACGATAGGTAATATGGGCATGGAGAGCATGATATCCCGTCTCTGTCCATTGTACATGAACTAGGAGGTAGAAACAGAAACGTATGAAGAGCCTAGAGCATATGTCATGCACTAGCCACAAGCATGTACTACACTAGGTTAAAGTAGCATTTGCTAGCTTTGGGAAATTTACATGTGGCGTGTCATTTTCATCGACAGAAAGGACAAGCGGTATGTCATTTTCATCAAATAGAAGTGGTATGATATTCTCATCTGGGGAATTTCGTTTACCACGACAAAATATTGGATATTTTGGGATCGAAAATTGCCATTAACTGCCAGAGGAACGATACAATGTGATGGAACATAAATCATTGGAAGTGATTGTAAACGTGAGAATAGTTTGGGGAATAGCACACCGCATAATCGTCGTGGCCTCCGGTTTATATAATAGATAGATGACATGTACACATACAAGTGTACAATATGTAGAAATACAAGTGGAAGGGCTTATACAATATATCTAACACCCTCCCTCAATCTTAACGATATCTAACAAGTTAAGATTGCGTATACAAGCCTGAAACAATGGCAGAGGCAATGGTTAAGTGAAGATGTTGTTAGATATAGATGGGCTGCAGTCCAGTAAAGCAACTCATGTAGTCTACAATTCCTGAAATCTTAAGACCCATCACGTTGGTAGCTTGGGACAGCCTTGAGGGGACAAAGTTTAGTCCCACATTGCTAGTTAGGAGTGAGTTGGAGTGGTATATAAGGGATGCTCTTCTAGTCCTTCCAAGTGAGTGAGAATAGAAGGAGCCCTCGCGAACTCCTCCGCCCGCCCCACCTCGTCACGTCACGCACGTCGCGTTTCGTGACTCGAGTTTGAGACACACTCAAGGAAGCCCAAATTTTTTCTTGGTGCATCAACTGAGTTGGGTACGTGTCGACCTGCATGTACATGTTCGTCGTGTGTCCCTTGCTTCCTACGCGTGGCATCGTGGGTCGGCTCTCCTCCCAGGCTATACCAGGAGACGGATCAGATCTGGACATTACCACCCAGAACTCTCTAGTCTCCCTCTCTCACGAAGAAGTTTCTTTTTATGTGCTACTCTCTACTCTTCCCCATCCCGGCAACTACGTGCATAGCCGTCCGGGAGAGTATAGGCCTCCGAAACCCCGTCCGTCGAGATCCTGCACCGGGAGGCGGGCGATAAGGTTTTTGGGGAGCGTCTCGGCGGACTGCTCGATATTGTTCGTGCTCTTCTTCACCGGTTCGACTGCTTCATCGACGAATCCGACTACACCATGGACGACATCAACAATTCCCATGGTGGTGCTACTGCTGCTGATGCAAGCTTCCCGATCGCGATGTACGTGCTTTTCCTTCCCTACCTTACGCTGCTACTTGTTCCATGTTCAGATCTGATGCATGTGCTTAGTCTGATGTGCGTGGTTAAGTATGCTTGTGCATCTGTAATATTGTTCTCAGTAATTAATCTCACATGGAAATTGCCTAATAATCTAACAATCCAAAACCTTATATGCTTAGGCAATTTTCACTGTCTGGTTTTGCTGTTGCGCTCAAACCAAGCCCGTTTACGGGTTCTCATTTCAAGAAATGGCAGAATAAGACCCTCTTGTGGCTCACTGCCATGGGCGTGCACCGGGTTGCGGATGGTACTCCCAGAAGTCCGCTTACTCCTGATAAGGATAAAGCGTTCGGGGATGCCACCGTAATTTTTGTGGGTGTTATCCTAAGTGTGCTTGGAGACAAGTTGGTTGATGCTTATCTGCACATCCCAAATGGGAAGGAACTGTGGGATGCACTGGAAGCTAAGTTCGGTGCAGCCGATGCTGAAGGTGAACTGTATGCTATGGAGCAGTTCAATGACTACATAATGGTTGAGAACCATTTTTTGGTGGAACGGGCTCATGAGATACAGATCATGGCAAAGAACTTGAGCTCCTCAAGTGTGTGCTATCCCACCATAGGAACCTTAACTCCAGGATCCACTAAGGACTAGCAAGTATTGGTGACTTCTCTCTTGGTGGAACCATAGATCGGGGCCTCCTCCACCACTCCACAAAGTTTGAGCAAGATTGGTTGGGTAGGTGGGGAGATCCTCAAGGTTTGAGCTCAGCAACAATGGAGCAGAGAGAGGTTGAAGAGATAAAATCGAGCTGGGGAAGAAGGGGGCCTTTTTATAGGTCCCCCCAAATCCAACCGTTATGTGCAGATCCCGCACGACCGGTACTACCGCTTGGGCAAGCGGTAGTACCGCTCTGGGTTTGAAATTACCCCACAGATTCTCCACGTGGGCTCACAGCGGTAGTACCACTGGTGGTACCGCTAGGGCCTCTGCGAGTCCTGGAATCCATCCGGTCCCTCAGCGGTACCGGAGCGGTAGTGTCGTAACTCGACTTACGGTACATAAGCAGTACCATGTCGGAACTACCGCTTGTGAGCGGTACTTCCGCTCATGGTACCGTAGAGGTACCGTAACTCGCTCTGTGGGACTTTTCAGGCAAACACCCAGAGCGGTACCAGTAGGGTAGCGGTACTACCACTACTGGTACCGGTAGTACCGGTCAGGCAGAATCTGCTGATTTTCTCTTTCCCTCTCGAACCATGTCACCTCGCGACACACACACAAAACGAGAAAACCTATAAGCTACGCTTCAGTCTTCCGATCATGACGTGTTCAGCGAGGGCACCGTGCGCCTGCAAATCTATCAAAGACAATCTATGCACACGGTTAAATTCATTCAAGTGTTGTTATCAAACACACAAAACACGGGGTATAGACCTTGCTCTTTCAATCTCCCCCTTTTTGGTGTTTGATGACAACACAAGAATTTGCAATGGCATAAGATATTATGAGAAGGCTCTAGATTTGCAAAAGCTAGACGGAGCTCCCCCTAGACGTGTGCATAATTGAAATATGCATTTGAATACACATACACACATCCTAGAGATATAACTCCCCCTAGATTTTACAAACCATGCATATGTGCAACAAGGATACATGACATATTCATATAGCATATGCACACTATGGAGGCGACACATGATCATGCAAAGATCTTTGGGTGGACTTGTCATACCTTTGCCTTGAGAAAACCCAAACCCCCAATAAATGCCTCCAAAGAATTGGTGTAGCCAACAATAGATAATCAACGAAGACCAATATAGGCTACCACGAATAGGTCTTATTACAAACCGGGGAGATCCACGAATAGAGTAGCAAGAATACGAATAAGTTCTAGAAAAACTAGGAGTAAAACATGATGCCAAGGCCAAATAACTAAAAAGAAACGTCGAGCCCTTGGCATCCCCATGCAAATACCCGTCCTAATAGATCAACTTCTCCGCCTTTGGCATCGGAACACCAAAAAGGGAGAAGAAGCATGCTAACGCCCCAAGGAGATCACTCATCATCATCCTCATCCTCGTCTTCATCCTCCTCTTCCTCCTCATCTTCCTCCTCGTCATCACCTTGCATCTCATCATCCTCCTTGTCCTCCACATTGTCGTCTTCGTCTTCAACTTGGCCCTTGCCATGAGGTGGTGCAGAGGGACGAATGATGCGCTCAGGGATGGATTCTTCGGAGCTCGTCCAAGTGTGCTTGGACTTCCACTCACTGGGAGGGGTGATATTGTCCTCGGAGACGAGGAGGCCCATGTGTCTCATCATCGCCTTTTGGCGTTGACGAATCTTCTTGTTGTCGAGGTGAGCTTGGTACATCTTGTCTTGGAGGTCCTCCTTGAAGAAAAAAAGGACTTCTTGAGGCGAGCGGTGAGCATGGCGAAGAGGCCTTTGGTCTTGATGGAGGTGGGCACAAAGTCAGAGTCATCACTATCTGCTTCTTCCTCCTCCTTGTCCTTTGGGTGCATTCTTGCCATACCGTGGAAGAGAGTGAGTCTTGATGGCGGGGCTGTGCTCCTTGCGAATGGTGATGGGGTAGCGTTATGCTAGAAGGTCTCCCCGGCCAGCTGCATCCCACTTGAGACAAATGAGCCTCATGATGTATGGTGCATATTGGGGGAGCTTGCGGAGGAATGCACAATATTGCATTTCATGCAAAATGTAGTCCATGATATGTAGTCCATGATATCCAATTGCTTGTCGCGGCCCTTCATCTCTTGAGTGCGCACAAGGAGGTTCACAAGAAATCCATGCACTTCATTGTGGTTTGTGTTCTTGGGGTTGATGGTGTTGCGGTAGATGTGATTCATGATGTCGTAGGTGGGTAGGAGGTCATATGCACTTCCACACATCACTCGTTCGGGGAGGTAGAGGTTGACCATCTTGTCCTTGCTCATGGGCTTGTGTTGAAGATGGATTCGGAAGTAGTTGGTGTCGTTGCCGGGAAGTTCATGGCTAAGGTCCCTTGCAAACTCACCCCAAGTGGCCTCCATCACATGTTCCTTGGTCATCCACTTGATAGAACGGGCACCAGACTCTTCTTGGAGGAACACCGCGGTGGCATAGAATTGGCATATCACCTCCTTGGAGTAGTTGTGGGTGAAGGTCATCAAGGGGATAAGTCCTTGTTCTTCGCATATCTCGAGGGCCTCCCCAAAGTATTCGGGCTTGGAGTTGAGCTTGTTCGTGTTGATAGAGAATTGGGGACAACAATTGAACTCCTTGGCCCCATAGACTTCATTGTATATCCTCTCTTGGTTGGAGTGGTAGAAGAGGTTGTTGGGGCATACCGAGGGTTCCTTGGCACCAAATAATGGTTGACTCTTCTTATCTCCAAGAACTGAGACTTGGTGAGTGCACTCATAAGCTTTTGGGGACCCTAGGTGGTCCTCTTGCTAGTTGCCGTTGTTGCTGCCCTTTGACGCTTGGTGGTCCTTGGTGAGACAATCTTCTCTTGCTCTTCTTGCTCTTGGGGACGAGGACGACGAGATGAGGGTTTCTTGACCCTTCTTGCGCCGCTAGGAGCATTGGATGGACCTGTGAAACAACATAGGTTGAGGAGGGAATAGGGGGTAAATGCACAAGCCTTGGAACTAAAGATAAAAAAGGACACTAACAAGCAACAAGAGTGAAACAAAACATAGCGGTAGTACCGCAACATATACCAGTAGTACCCCTCGAACCAGTAGTACCGCTCAAGATCGACCGATACTACCTCTCGAGCTCAGCACCACTAGATCTATATATGTCGAGATTCATGGCATTGATGTTCAAATTTTCACATAGTGTTGCTAGCTAGTATCCCTCTACATGGAGATGCTTTCTAGGAGGGTTCTCCACCAAGAACTCCAACAAACCCTAACCTATGCATCTAGGGAATCCAACAAAACCTAGAGAGAGAGAGAGGTCCGAGCTCATACCGGAGGACATGGTGAAGGAGAAGGTGGGGAAGCTTCTCCACGGAGGAGATTTGGCCGGGGATGGCCGGAGGAGGAGATCGGGGCTGGTCACCTCGAGTTCTTCGAGCTTGGAGGCGCCTTTGACTTGAGGTGGGTGGTAAAAGTGGAGGATTAGGTCGAATCCGTCCCACCCGGTACCTTAAGTCAAGTGCAAAAGCGGTAGTACGTACCGCTCGTATGAGCGGTAGTACCACTTACCGGTACTTACCTGGTACCTTTGGCGGTAGTACCGCTCCAGGGAAAAATCCTGACAGTCGTGAGGACACTGCACCGGGGTGGTAGTACCGGCCTGAGGACCGGTAGTACCGGGCTCCAAAGCTCAGAAAATCCCAGATTATGGTGTAGACTTGTGCTTTTAGACAGAAATGGCTCAAGAGGTGGGTATTGGCTTAGGATTAGATGGCAAAACTATTAAGGTACTACTCAACCAAGCTTGCAAGAATCAACATGAAAAGACAAGCTTGGTTGAATCTCCCACAAAGAACATGGAAAAAGGAAAAACCAAAACCAAATAGGAAAGAAAACAAAAGAAAATTAAATAGAATCAAGAAGAACCAAAGAGAACCAAAAACTCCTCAATGAGAAGGTTGGTGGCCGAGGCCACCGTGTAAGAGTATAGTAGTGTGAGGTCGCGTAGATGTATCTACGACTCATGCCTACAACTCAACATGAAGCTCATTAGTCACTTAGTTGACAAATAGAGTATGTTTTGGGTTTCTTTATGCTTTATGGGGGAGGGATAGTTCAATAAGTTTAAACCGCACTCCCCCTATGTTCATGCATGCTTTTCATCAAGACATTTAGCTAAAGAGTGGTATGTGCGTATGACGGTCAAGCGAAGTTCGACGGATCAATGATATTTAGCTCATGCCTCAACTCAATGAAACGCTTCTCATCCAAGGGCTTTGTGAAGATGTCCGCCAATTGCACCTTTGTGCCAATGAATGATAGGACAATATCTCCGCGAGCAAGGTGATCCCGAATGAAGTGATTCCTTATCTCAATGTATTTCGTCTTGCCATGGAGAACCAGATTGTAGGCGATCTTGATGGCGCTCTCATTTTCACACAAAAGTGCACCTTGCTATACTCGAGTCCATAGTCACGCAAGGTTTGCCTCATCCATAGGATTTGAGCACAACTACTCGCCGCGGCAACATACTCAGCTTCCGCGGTAGATATGGAGACATAATTTTGCTTCTTCGAGGACCAACACACCAAAGATCTTCTAAGAAAGTGACAAGCTCCGGATGTAGACTTCCTATCAACCTTGCTTCCCGCCCAATTGGAGTTGGTGAAACCAACCAATGAGAAGTCTGTGTCCCTTGGGTACCATAGTCCGAAATTTGAGTTATCAACTTAATATCGAAAGATCCTCTTCACCGCCATGATGTGGCTTTCCTTCGGATTCGCTTGAAACTGTGCGCACATACCAACGCTCAACATAATGTCCGGACGATAAGCACAAAGGTAAAGAAGTGAACCTATCATCGAACGGTAGAGCTTGGGATCCACCGCGTTGTCGGTCTCATCAAGGGATACTTGGCACTTTAAGTGCATTGGGGTTCCTATACCGTTGGCCCCCTTCATATCGAAGCGCTTGAGCATGTCTTGGAGATACTTTGCTTGATTGATGAAGGTGCCTTGTCGCATTTGCTTGATCTCGAACCCAAGGAAGTACTTGAGTTCCCCCATCATTGACATCTCAAACCTATTAGTCATCAACTTAGCAAACTCATCATTAGACCTTGTGTTAGTTGAGCCAAATATGATGTCATCTACATAAAGTTTGCATATGAAGAGCTCCCCATTGACTTTCTTAGTAAAAAGAGTGTGATCGATTTTCCCCACTTCAAAACAACGGTCTTCAAGCAATTCCCTTAGGTGCTCATACCAAGCTCTAGGAGCTTGTTTGAGACCATGTACAGCCTTTTTGAGCTTGAAGACATGGCCCGGGAAATGGGGGTCCTCGAACCCCGGGGGTTGCTTCACATACACCTCCTCATGCAAAGGACCATTAAAAAAAGCACTCTTTACGTACATTTGTTGGACCTTGAAACCATGGTGAGAGGCAAAGGCCAAAAGGATACGGATGGACTCGAGCTTTGTAACGGGTGCAAAGGTTTTGCTAAAGTCCACGCCTTCAACTTGAGAATAGCCTTGTGCCACCAATCTTGCTTTGTTGCGGATGACGATGCCATGTTCATCTTGCTTGTTCTTGAAGACCCATTTGGCGCCGATAACATTACGGCAATGATCGGGTCTCTTCATGAGAGTCCATACATCATTCCTCTTGAAGTTGTTGAGTTCCTCTTGCATTGATATCAACCAATCGGGATCTTCAAGTGTGTCGTTGACCTTGAGTGGCTCCACCATAGAGACAAAGGCATGGTGCTCACAAAAGTTTGCTAGTTGCCTTCGGGTAGTAACCTTGCTCTTTAGATCTCCAATGACAATGCGCAAGGAATGAGACTTGAGGTGCAAATGTCTTGTAGTAGTGTCTTCACGGCGAGTATCGGCCATTGGAATAGGTTCTTGTGGGGCCTCTTGATCTTCATCATGGTTTGGGTCCTCGCCTTGACCATCATTGTTGTTGTAGGGGGCATCATCATCATCATGAGAGCCGGATGACTCAGAGGAATTGGGAAAGGTATCATCCGGAATATTTGTCCCCGGGACATCCGGTGTAGAACTTGAATCTTGGCCTTGATCACTTGGTTGTGGTTGTTGTTGTAGAAGAGCTTGCGGTTGTTGTTGTTGTATATGTCGAACTTTAGGTTATTGTAGTGGTTGTCTTGCACTTGTTTGATCAATGGAAGAAGCTTGGCCTTGAGGTGTAGATGGCTCCACTTGGGTGGAACTTGGTCCTTCCTTGGTGCTCATAGAAGGTAGCTCTTGAGATCGGCGAATGCCAACACCCATCCTTCCTACGACATCCGGGGGAATTGCATCTCCTTTCTCACAAGAAGCACTTCGCTCCTCCAAAGATCTATCATCTTCATCGAATGTCACATCACAAGATTCCACAACTCACCCATTTTACTTGTTGAAGACTCTATAGGCGTGCGAATCCGTTGCATAGCCAACAAAGATTCCTTCTTGTGCCCTTGAATAAAACTTGGATAGAAGTGTGTCCTTGACAAGCACATAGAATTTGCATCCGAAGACCTTGAAGTATGAAACATTGGGCTTGTTACCGGTAAGGATCTCATATAGTGTCTTCTCTAGACCCTTGCGAAAGTAGAGGCGATTAGTAGCATGGCATGCGGTAGACATAGCTTCCGCCCAAAAGTTATAGTTGGACTTGTACTCCATCATCATTGTTCAAGAGGCTTCAATCAAGGTTCGATTCTTCCTTTCAGCAACCCATTTTGTTGGGGAGTATATGGCGAGGAGTATTGATGTTGGATTCCTTCTTCGCCGAGGAATTCATCCAAGGTGTAGTTCTTGAACTCCGTTCCATTGTCGCTCCTTATTGCAAGGATCGTGGTGTCCTACTTGCGTTGAACTTGGTTGTCAAACTTCATCATGGTCCGTTGAGTCTCACTCTTGTACTTGAATAAGAATACCCAACAATAACGTGAATAGTCATCAACGGTGATGAGGCAATACTTCTTCCCTCCAAGACTTTCATGAGGCGGTAGACCGAAGAGATCAACATATGTAGGAGCTCCAAGCACCTTGTGGTAGAGATGGTCGTCTTGTCCTTGTGAGGAGCTCCATGCATTTTCCTTGTACGCAAACCCTAACACGATCTTTGCAAAAGGAAACATCTTATTTTAGTCCGAGAATGTGGCCCTGATACGTCTCCAACGTATCTATAATTTCTGATGTTCCATGCTTGTTTTATGACAATACCTACATGTTTGGCTTGCACTGTATATCATATTATGGCATTTATTGGACTAACCTATTAACAAGATGCCACAGTGCCAGTTTCTGTTTATTATGTCTGTTTATTGCAGAAAAGGCCCAAAAACCAAAATGCTCGGAAAAATCCAGAAAAATTACAGAAATTCTATTTCGCCGGAAGACTCACGGAGCCAGAAGGGCAAGCCAGGGGGAGGCCCAGGGCCTCCTCCCCATAGGCCGGCGCGGCCTTGAGGGTGGTCACCCCACCCTATGGGGTGGGCCCCTCGGGACTCTTCCGACTCCGACTCTTCGCCTATTTAAGCCGTCGTGACCTAAAACTTTGACACCGATTGACGAAACTCCAGAAAGACTCCAGGGACGCCGCCGCCATCGCGAAACTCCAATTTGGGGGACAGAAGTCTCTGTTCCGGCACCCTGCCGGGACGGGGAATTGCCCGCGGAGTCATCTCCACCGCCGTCCCCACCGCCATCTTCACCGCCATCGCTGTCTCCATGATGAGGAGGGAGTAATCCACCCCCGAGGCTGAGGGCTCCGCTATAGCTATGTGGTTCATCTCTCTCTCTTTGTGATCTAGTTGAATATCATCTATGTGCTACTCTAGTGATGTTATTAAAGTAGTCTATTCCTCCTCCATGATGTAATGTTGGCAGTGTGTGCATCATGAAGTACTTGGTATATGCTATGATTGTGATCTCTTGTGGATTATGAAGTTAACTATTACTATGATGGTATTGATGCGATCTATTCCTCCTTTCATAGTGTGATGGTAACAGTGTGCATGCTATGTTAGTACTCGGTGTAATTGTGTTGATCTATCTTGCACTCTAAGGTTATTTAAATATGAACATTGAATATTGTGGAGCTTGTTAACTCCGGCATTGAGGGTTCGTGTAATCCTACACAATTAGTGGTGTTCATCATCCAACAAGAGGGTGTAGAGTAGTCCTATTATGTGATCATTGTTGAGAGTGTCCACTAGTGAAAGCAGGATCCCTAGGCCTTGCTTCCAAGCATCGAATCTCCGTTTGTTTATCGTTTTGTTGCATGTTTACTCGCTGCCATATTTTATTCAGATTGCTATTACCACTCATACTCATCCATATTACTTGCATCTCACTATCTCTTCACCGAACTAGTGCACCTATACATCTGACAAGTGTATTAGGTGTGTTGGGGACACAAGAGACTTCTTGCATTGTGATCGCAGGGTTGCTTGAGAGGGATATCTTTGACCTCTTCCTCCCTGAGATCAATAAACCTTGGGTGATCCACTTAAGGGAAACTTGCTGCTGTTCTACAACCCTCTGCTCTTGGAGGCCCAACACTGTCTACAAGAATAGAAGCTCCCGTAGACATCAAGCACTTTTCTGGCGCCGTTGCCGGGGAGGAAAGGTAAAAGGTACTTGTAATATCCCAGGTTTAGAGGCAATAAAATGAGAGAACACCAAAGTGTGCATTGCATTCATGCATAGAAAATCCGGGCAATTTTCGCGCTTCAAATAAAACTTACCACGAAGAATCGAAGTTTCACTGGACTTGCTGGAATTGAAGTAGATCATCAAGTCAAGCGCTATAAACTTCACTGTGATCTTTGTTAAAACCTTGTTTTGGGTAGAGATGATTTGATCTATGGATTAGATCAAATGGAATTAGTTTTACAACAAACAACACCTTAAGTAAGGGTCAACTATAAGATCTTATAAAGGATCTCAACATGACATTCCTTACAACAACACATTCTTTAAGAATCAAACACTAACTTATTAACACTTCAAAGTTAGCAACTACCTTTGTGTGTAATTTAATTCACTTATAAATAAGGTAAACCACAGGGTCTAAAGTGCATAAAAGCCACACATTCTTATTTAAATCATAACTTATTAAATATATGGAATATCATAAAACTAAATCCATTTACATTACGAATTATAGTTCAAACTATTTGAATAAAATTAACTATGAGTACTTTGAAACTCATATGACCATGCCTTGGTGAAATCAAACAACAACTATCCAAATTTGAGGAATAACCTTCAATTTTAACCTTTTCACCAATATTATAATATAAATCCAATCCAATATGATATAGTGACTCATCAACAATAATAAAACCATCCACAAGATATTTAGTAACAAATGCCACTTGGCTATCCAAAAATAAATCATATGAGAGGATAATCTCTATGCCACATGGGATGAAAATATCTACATGACTTGCTTTCCAAGCTACACCACCTCATGCTCAAAGGATTGCTATGGATGAGGGCATGACAACCAAGCACCTTACTCATCTAACCAACACAAGAGTCACCACTTATGTGTCATGATACTAGAGCTTGCCCAAGCCTATAAATAGAGCCACACCCTCCATCCCTTTAGTCATCTTGTAGCATGATACAAGGAAACACACACATAGAGCCACTCCATATATTAGCTAGGATCAAGATGAAGAAGCTAGGAGGTGGAGGCATACCACAAGATGCAGGTTTATCAGATTTCCTGAAGAACAAGCTACAGAATATACCAAGGTAGAATCCCTAGGAAAACCATATAATTAGAGGATCATATCATCATATCTTGAGTAGGACCTTAGGCTATTACAAGACATTTAGAAGTGAGAGAGATTATAGATGCTAACCATAGCCATGTCTATCCTAGAGAATTTTAAAGTAGTATTACATCTTACTTGTTTAAACCAACCTTTAATCTTGTAGATGAGAGCCATGTTCCATTAGTGAGACATTATGCTCATATTCTAATCCTAGTTGTGTATCACATTGGTGATCACTACTTAAACCCTAAACTACATTTGAATTCCAACCCATGGATTAACTTGGATTATAATTAGAACCCTGCCATACCTCATGCCTATTTATACTTCAATTTAGTGAAGCTTATGCAAAACCCTAAACCTTTCAAGTAGAATTCACCCCACATAGAATATTGTTTCCTAACTTGTGTATCATGGATCACAAGTATAAACCAAGCCACATATGCTTATGGACTAAATGCCTTTGATGAGTAGAATGGAACCAATACCCTATTTTACTTTGCTATCCAAATACCTGGTTTAGTGAACCAAATGAAATAGTATTCAGATGAGTAATTGAATCAACCATAATCAGCCTAGGATCTACTTTAAATAATTCAAGTAGTAGTTGCTAAGCAAGAGTAGAGAATATAGAGTTGAATCCAATCATCTTCTTAAACTCTTAGAAGCAATCCTTCACATAAAATCATAAACCCTTCTATTCTCAACACCATTTAATTGAAACTCTCACTATAATAAAAATTATATAAGAACAATCCATATTGTTAAGCACACTAGTTAAACCTAATAATGTTTTCACCAGTCACATGTTATCATAATCCAAACCATTTAAACAAATTTGGTTTCTAAAGAAAAGAGAATTGAGATAAATACTTACACCCATTTCTACTCTACTCAAATATTATATTGCAATGTTTGTTTACACAACAACATTATGCAGGGAGCATGACTATCAAATTGTTTTGATATTCAAATAATTTAAGACCTGCAAAATAAGACAGAGATCAAATTTGAATTCAAATATAAAATTCAAACCAGAATATAAAAACAGAAAATAGAAAAGAAAACAGAAAATAGAGAGAGAAGAGCTTACCTGGCAGGCCATCGCAGCCCAGTAGCAACCCAGGTCGCCAGCCCAGCCCACGTAGGAAGCCAGCCCAACCCGCCGTAACGCTTCGCGTTAAAAGAAAGAAGGAGGGCGTCGTCGTCTTCTTCTCCGGAGACGACAGCGCAGAGGGGAGCTTCGGCCACGTCCTCGCCGACGATAAGGATGGTCTGGACCTCGCCCCTCATCTCAGAACTGCGTCCAATTCTCTTCGCGTCCGTCCTATCCAAAATGGCATCAAGATCGACGCTCAGAAACCGCCGACATTGCCGCCACATCTGAGCCATCGCCGGAGTGGAAATGACCATGTCGACCTCCTCTGGCTCTATAAATACCCCCGAAGCATCGCCGTGTAGTCCTTGTTCTTCGCCGCCCATCCATCCCCTCTCTAGCTTGCTCAATTGTTCCCAATCATCCATGCACTGTCGCTGGCGTCGAGGAAGAATCCGGCGATGGAAGCCACCCCAGACTCCAGCGCGTGGTCGAGGAGGTGCGCCTCGGCGCGTAGGCCATCTGGGAGCAAGCACGCATCAAGAGGAGCTCGGAGCTAGAAGAATTTCACCGTTCCTTTTCCCTCTGGTTCGCCGGAGAATGCTCGATTGCCATCGTCTCCGACCACCCCGAGCATCGGCAAGTGGTTCATCAGCCTCAGGTCAATCGTGCGCATCTCCAGCACCTTCTATTTCTTCCTGAATCGACTTATATCATCTAATTGCTTCATCGCCGGAGTTCACCGCCGCGGAGACACTCGCCGGAGCTAGCTCCGGTGACCTTTTCGTGGCGGCGTTCTCACTATTATGCTCAGTATGGCGAGGCGATTCGTTTGGTATACTCCGCGTGCTCGCGGGGTGGCCAGAACGCCGTCGTCGTCGCTCACCGGCGCGTCTCCGGCGAAATCGACGTGGCGTGTGGGGGCCACTGGTCGCTGTTGACTGGTCGTTGCCATCGTGGCAGCTGACCCAGTCAACGACCCCACATGTCAGCGTGTGTGGGTAGAAACAAACCGGTATGTTTAGTAATTTGTTTAAATTCAAATTCCAGTAAATATCTGAGACTTTGAAAAATTATAGAAAAATAATTTCAACTCAGAAAAATACGAATAATATATCAAAATGCTCACAAAAATAAACTCTATTCAAATAAAATATAAAACAAAAATGTGTGTCAAAATGAAAATTCATTTATTTTTAACCTTATTAATTATGACATTTCATTTATTTAAAATACAATTTGAATTCAATAATCAGTGAAGTTATAAAAATTAAATTTTAACTATTCAGTAACTAAGTAAAATGTTAGGATTAATTTTATTTACCATATTTGCATTAATTTAATTGTTAGTGGTAAATCATAAACCCTAATTTGCAAATTACCATTTACTATTTTCTTTAAATAGTAATAACTCCAGAAAATATTATAAGCCAATATTATTTTGGTAAATCAAAACTTATTAACTTAAACCTCTTTAGTTAACAAGTTAATTATTTTAAACCCTAATAACAAATATTAAACCTGATTCTAAATTAAACCTAAATAAAAATTACCCTAATTATTAATTCTTGTGGAAAATTAATAAAATATTAAACCATTATTAATTTTGTTTCAAAGTAATTAGTTACCACACCTTTATTGCCAATTATAATTTTAGGAGATGTACCATAATTTAGAAACCCTAGTTTCAATTTAAGTAAGACATTGATCTCATTATTTCATGTGTTCATCCACAGTAGTTGCCAACCTAAAACCCTAAGGATTTAACCCATGTGATCATTACACTTTAGTAGTAACTCTAAAACCCTAGTTGCTTATCACATGTGATCATGTGAGTTTCACCTTACATAGAGAACCATATTATGTGACCAATGAATCCATGCTTATGATCCATTAGCATAAACCAAGTCACATGAGTCATCATTTCATGTCTCTAATTCCAATTTAAAACCTATATGATCCACTAGTGCCACCTAAATATAAACCCTAGCCTGTTACCACTTGTTAGCACCATTGATCACCAATCCATTATACCACACCATTAAGATCAACCTCAACCATCAAACCCTAGTAGAACCATAATGATAAACCCTAGTATCAACTATGTGTAGCAATTCACAACACATGCTCCTATCCAACTAAACCCTATGTAAGAAATAATAAACCATCTAGTTTAGAAACTATTAGAGATTATTTGGTAAAGCAAATATGAAGTCATAGTAAACCCTAACTCATAGCAACACCTTGATAACCATCCTTTGATATGATGCTTAGGAGAAACCATAGTAATAAACCTACTAATACTTGCTACATGTAGATCACTTCTACTTAAGCACCAACCAGCCCTATTAGTAAACCCTAATAGCACTTAGCTCCTATGTATAGTAGTTCATATTCTTATTTAACTTGTTCTTCAAAAGTTATTCTTTTGAAGTATAGTATAAGTAATCATCAACCATGCTCTGTAAAACTAAAAATTGACAACTGTTCTTCACATATTATTCCACCACTATTCTTTATGTGTATTATTGTTATGATGTCTTATATCACTTGGTTATGATGATAATATAATCAAACCCTAATAAGAACCTTGTTTGAGAACCATTCTAAAAGTGCAAAAAACCCTAAAGAAATCTTTACAACTCATACATCCTAAATCATCGAGGTTAGGTTACGCTCGGGACGATTGCATCTCATACTATGCATTATAGCATCTTTGCCAGTTCTTTAAACATTGTCCTTACCGGACGATGATGGTATTTCAGCATTTGGAGTTCTCACGTATCGAAGCTTTTGCCTACATAATCTTGCAGTCAAGAAAGGCAAGTTCATCGCTTGCTCATGTCATTTGATTATCTTTATCAAACTATATGCAAAGTACTATACTTATCACTCATGCATTGAAAAGCAAAATATTATTTTCCAATTATGAATATGACTATGTGGTGGGCAATGGAACCATGGTATGTGTTGATATGGTGGAGGTTCCATTGCATGGGTTATATCACCCTAGGATTAATTACCAATGCCATCCAGTGATTCTAGCGCCGTACATATCGCGTTGACCATAAGATCTATAATGGCTCTGGGGAAGTCAGCTGTATCTTTTCCCTTCTGCACGCCAACGGATTGGTAGAGACGGTGGGGTGTTGGAGGCACTGCCGCAATAGGTTGGGATATCCTTTTAAATCCCCATCCATTAGTGATGTTAATCTCTACCATCTATGAGGGATTGTCCGGAGTACACCATGAGTAAAGCCGTATTATCGGGGAAGTCTACCGGAGGTGTACGGTTGGACAAAAGGGTGGGTTTGCAGGGTCGCGGAGAAGGCAGTGATTGGCTTGGATCTTACACCTGGCCCCACACCAAGGAAGTGTGGACAGGAAAGTACACCCGGTTGGTATCAAGGATAAGTTCTCTTATGGGAAAAGTAACGCACCTCTGCAGGGAATATTGAATTGTGACTGTCACTCCCTGTTCCGGGAAGGGAACTGCGAACGCGGCAGGAAAGGAACTCCACGAAGTTCTGGTCAACCTGTGAAGACTGACGGGCATAGTTTTCAGAATAAAATAAACCTTTTGAAGAAATGTTTACAAAAACTTGCATTGGCCTATGACTTTCTGGTCTATGGCCGTAGCTAGTGCATGATACACATATTTCCTAATATGAACTTGCTGAGTACGCTCGTACTCATTCTATCTCGTTTGAACCCCCTTCTTAGAGCAATGCACCGAAGGAGAAACTAACGTGGAACTCGAAGACAAAGGAGTCAACGGCAACAAGAGGAAGAATCCAATCAAAGAAGTCAATGGAGTCAACTCCTGCATCAGTTATTATGGAAACCTAGACTAGTAATAGAAGGGAACCTTTCCCAAATCTTAGCACCTCAGTAGCTAGAATTCTATAGCCAACCAAGTAGCTCTTAAACTTGAGTTAGCAATAAGATAGACTACGAGTCGTTCTTCTGGAGCTTTATTTGAAGTTTTACCTCACTGTAAAGTAGGAGGTTGTGTTGATCTTATGTAAACAGTTTGTGTGTATTTCTATAGACATACCTTGGACTCGCATATGTTTCTGTTGTACCACTCTGAGAGATGTAATATGAGTGGAACGGTGTTTCACTTGTGTTATGTCAACGACTTGTGTACTACACCATGCAGTGGTACGCTGGGTCATCACAGTACTCACACTCCGGACCTCGGCTACCAAGCTATTTTCCGCCGTTGTAAGTACTCGAAGCTATTTCCTTTAGATCCTGCAATTGCATCTTTTTGTTTCTTGTTTTACACTAGTTAGGCATAATGGAATACAACTATGAGCTTTTTAATTTATTTCCTAAGTTAAGACATGAATTGTGTGATGCGAAAATTAAAGAACCTATGGAGCCTCATTTGCATGCTAGTAGCAATGTTACTGGTATGAACGCAATCACTGCTAATGCTATGGATAAGTCTAAGCTTGGGGAAGCTAGTTTATATAAAAATAATCTTTTTTGCTCCTCAGCTTTGGAAGAAATATTTTGCTCTGATAATGCTTTATCTCCCATATGCGATAACTCTAATGATGTTTCGATATTTTAAATCCACTCGTTGAAAGTATTCCGTATAAAATACCTATGAAAATTATTGAACGTGTTATGGATAACCGCTATGAAGGGGATGGAACTGTCCATCCTGGAGATCATTCTATCGTTTTTGCATGAATTATGCGGGTTATTCAAGTGTGCAGGTATCTCTATGGATGAAGTGAGGAAGAAGCTATTCTCTATTTCGCTGTCTGGTAAAGCGGCGCATTGGTATAAATTGTTGAAGAATAGTCATTCTCTTGGTTGGGAGGAAACTGTATCTCTCTTTTATTCTAAATTTTATCCTCCTCATGAAGTGCATATTGATAGGAATTATATTTATAAATTTTATCCTCGTGATGGAGAAAGTATTTCTCAAGCGTGGGGGAGATTGAAGTCACTAATGCTCAAATGTCCTCCCCCGTAATGTTATTGTTAACAATTTTTATGCGAGGCTTTCAGGACAACACAAGGACTATCTGGATGCCTGTTCGGAGGGATCTTTCACAAGCAAGGAGGTTGAAGCTAGGTGGGATCTTCTTGATCGGATTTAGGAGAACGTTGAAGGATGGGAGAACAACAAAGGTGAAGAGTCAGGTATAAATTATGATTATGAATGCATTGAAGCTTTTATGGATACTGATAAATTTCGAGATATGAGTGCTACTTATGGTCTTGACTCTCAAGTTGCTGCAAATCTTTATAAAGCCTTTGCTTCTCATTTTGAATTGCCTAAGAAGAATTTTGATAAGTATCATGAACCTTTTAAAGAGGATTGCATGAAGAATGAAATTGTTGTTAATGATTGCAATAAGCATGCTCAAACTCCTAAGAATGCTATTTCCTATAAGCATGTTAATTTTTGTGGAATGCATAGACCTTGTGGAATTAATCAAATCAAAGATGAATATTGTATCCATCATATTAATGAAAAAACTAGAAAGTGGTTTAGGGCTCTAGATGATCTTGGTAAAAAAGTGTGTGCCCTCTATCCTTTTATTTGTGAACTTTGCCATGGAGTGGGTCATTTTAATTTTCAATGCTCCTCCAATGATAATTTGAACCCCATGAGTGCTACAAATTGGTATTGTGATGATGAAATTACTCCTAATCAGCATGATGAACTTACTTTATTTTTGTGGTGTGAAGAGCTCTCAAGAAAAATCTCTTTGTTACATATGAGTGATCTTGATATTGATGATGTCATGCATGGGTGTTTTTCTTATTGCATTGATAATAGCCATAAAAATACTTACATACAAAATATTTTAGAAGATGACACCTTGCCAAAATATGATAGGACCGCTGTGTGTTTTGAACTAATTAATGAAAATGAGGAATCCTCCCAAGTTTCTTCTATTGTTTCTGAAAGTAAATCAGGTTATGCGGACAAGCCACCCTTCAAGCCTCTTCCTCCTAAAGAAGGTAACGAGGAGAAGGAAGAGAAGAAGAAGAAGAAGAAGAAGAAGAAGAAGAAGAAGGGAACAAAGAAGAAGAAGAAGAAGAAGAAGAAGAAGAAGAAGGAGAATAAAAAGAAAGAGGTAACGGCATATCCCCGCGTGAATGAGATAACGCTAGGTAACCGTAAGTATGTTGCTCCTAATGATTATTATGATAATGAATCTGAATACAATGATCTTCCTATGCCCTTCACATACATTAGTGATCATGATTTGAATGAGCACACCAATTTTGATATTGCAAATCTCTGGGAAACTAATTCTGAAAATGATGATGATAATAATTGCCATAGTATCAGTGCTATCCATGTTTTCTCCCATAATGATATAGAAAGCTCTAAGCTTGGGGAAGAGGTGTTTGAAAATCCTTTTGCTACTGATCATTATGTGTTTAATACATCTCCTTCTAATAACAATGATGGTATGGTCACGGATAAACCGACTGTGGAAGATAACTATTCTATTTCCTATGATGACACTGTGCCTCCGACCTTTGATGATTATTATAAAGAATGCTATGATATAGGTTATAACTATCCTTATGAAACTTGACATAGTCATGATTGGATTACCAAAAACAATTCCCTTAATATGCAACTTGTTTACCATGTTCAAATTCTTGATAATAATCTTACTCCAATTACTATTAATGAGAAGAACTCTTCTTATGCCAAAATTAATGATACTTCTATGCATATGAACCATGATAAGAATGTTTTAAGTGATGGGTATATTGTGGATTTCATCAATGATGCTACTGAAAGTTATTATGAGAGAGGGAAACATGGTTATATGCATCTTAATAATATTAAGTTTCCCATCTTTATGTTGAGAATCTTGAAGGTACTCGTGTTTTATCCTCTTATGCTTGTCACTTTGTTCTTCATGAATTCATTTGTGTATAAGATTCCTTTGCATAGGAAGTGGGTTAGACTTAAATGTGTTTTGAATTTGCCTCTTGATGCTCTCTTTTTGCTTCAAATACTATTTCTTGCGAGTGCATCATTAAAACTGCTGAGCCCATCTTAATCTTAATGGCTATAAAGAAAGAACTTCTTGGGAGATAACCCATGTGTTTATTTTGCTACATTAATTTTGTTTTGTATTTGAGTCTTGGAAGTTGTTACTACTGTAGCAACATCTCATTATGTTTATTTTATTGCATTGTTGTGCCAAGTAAAGTCTTTGATAGTAAGGTTTATACTAGATTTGGATTACTGCGCAGAAACAGATTTCTTTGCTGTCACGAATTTGGGCCTAATTCTCTGTAGGTAACTTAGAAAATTATGCAAATTTACGTGAGTGATCCTCAGATATGTACGCAACTTTCATTCAATTTGAGCATTTTCATTTGAGCAAGTCTGGTGCCTCAATAAAATTCGTCTTTACGGATTGTATCGTTTTGACAGATTCTGCCTTTTATTTCGCATTGCTTTTTTTGCTATGTGGGATGGATTTCTTTGTTCCATTGACTTCCAGTAGCTTTGAGCAATGTCCAGAAGTGTTAAGAATGATTGTGTCACCTCTGAAAATGTGAGTTTTTGATTATGTACTAACCCTCTAATGAGTTTGTTTCGAGTTTGGTGTGAAGGAAGTTTTCAAGGGTCAAGAGAGGAGGATGATATACTACGATCAAGAAGAGTGAAAAGTCTAAGCTTGGGGATGCCCCGGTGGTTCATCCCTGCATATTTCAAGAAGACTCAAGCATCTAAGCTTGGGGATGCCCAAGGCATCCCCTTCTTCATCGACAAATTATCGAGTTCCTTCTCTTGAAACTACATTTTTATTCGGTCACATCATATGTACTTTACTTGGAGCGTCTGTTTGCTTTTGTTTTTGTTTTTGTTTGAATAAATGCTTGTGTGGGAGAGAGACACGCTCCGCTGGTTCATATGAACACATGTGTTCTTAGCTTTTAATTTTCATGGCGAAGGTTGAAACTGCTTCGTTAATTGTTATATGGTTGGAAACGGAAAATGCTACATGTAGTAATAGGTATGATGTCTTGAATAACTTGATACTTGGCAATTGTTGTGCTCATGTTTAAGCTCTTGCATCATATACTTTGCACCTATTAGTGAAGAAATACATAGAGCTTGTTAAAATTTGGTTTGCATGAGTGGTTTCTCTAGAGTCTAGATATTTTCTAGTAAGGGTTTGAACAACAAGGAAGACGGTGTAGAGTCTTATAATGCTTGCAATATGTATTTTATGTGAGTTTTGCTGTACCGTTTCATGCTTGTGTTTGTTTCAAATAACCTTGCTAGCCTAAACCTTGTATCGAGAGGGAATACTTCTCATGCATCCAAAATCCTTGAGCCAACCACTATGCCATTTGTGTTCACCATACCTACCTACTACATGGTATTTCTCCGCCATTCCAAAGTAAATTGCTTGAGTGCTACCTTTAAATTTCTATCCTCTACCTTTGCAATATATAGCTCATGGGACAAATAGCCTACAAACTATTGTGGTATTGAATATGTACTTATGCATTTTATTTATTATAAGTTGCTTGTTGTGCGATAACCATGTTCCTGGGGACGCCATCAACTACTCTTTGTTGAATATCATGTGAGTTGCTATGCATGTCCGTCTTGTCTGAAGTAAGGGCGATTTACCACTAGTTGAATGGTTAGAGCATGCATAATGTTAGAGAAGAACATTGGGCCGCTAACTAAAGCCATGATTCATGGTGGAAGTTTCAGTTTTGGACAAATATCCTCAATCTCATATGAGAAGATTAATTGTTGTTGAATGCTTAAGCATTAAAGAGGAGTCCATTATCTGTTGTCTATGTTGTCCCGGTATGGATGTCTAAGTTGAGAATAATCAAAAGCGAGAAATCCAATGCGAGCTTTCTCCTTAGACCTTTGTACAGGCGGCATAGAGGTACCCATTTGTGACACTTGGTTAAAACATATGCATTGCGATGATAATCCAGGTAATCCGAGCTAATTAGGACAAGGTGCGGGCACTATTAGTATACTATGCATGAGGCTTGCAACTTGTAGGATATAATTTACATAACACATATGCTTTATTACTACCGTTGACAAAATTGTTTCTTGTTTTCAAAACCAAAGCTCTAGCACAAATATAGCAATCAATTCTTCCCTCTGCGAAGGGCCATTCTTCTACTTTTATGTTGAGTCAGTTTACCCATTTCTCTCCACCTCAAGAAGCAAACACTTGTGTTAACTGTGCATTGATTCTTACATACTTGCTTATTGCACTTGTTATATTGCTTTGCATTGACAACTATCCATGAGATATACATGTTACAAGTTGAAAGCAACCGCTGAAACTTAATCTTCCATTGTGTTGCTTCAATGCCTTTACTTTGAATTTATTGCTTTATGAGTAACCCTTATGCAAGTCTTATTGATGCTTGTCTTGAAAGTATTATTCATGAAAAGTCTTTGCTATATTCATGAAAAGTCTTTGCTATATTCATGAAAAGACTTTTCATGAATAGTACTTCAAGACAAGCATCAATAAGTCTTACATAAGAGTTAACTCATAAAGCAATAATTCAAAGTAAAGGTATTGAAGCAACATAAAGGAAGATTAAGTTTCAGTGGTTGCTTTCAACTTGTAACATGTATATCTCATGGATATTGTCAACATAGAGTAATATAACAAGTGCAATATGCAAGTATGTAGGAATCAATGCACAGTTCACACAAGTGTTTGCTTCTTGAGATGGAGAGAAATAGGTGAACTGACTCAACATAAAAGTAAAAGAAAGGTCCTTCAAAGAGGAAACAATCGATTGCTATATTTGTGCTAGAGCTTTGATTTTGAAAACAAGAAACAATTTTGTCAACGGTAGTAATAAAGCATATGTGTTATGTAAATTATATCTTACAAGTTGCAAGCCTCATGCATAGTATACTAATAGTGCCCGCACCTTGTCCTAATTAGCTCGGATTACTGGATTATCATCGCAATGCACATGTTTTAACCAAGTGTCACAAAGGGGTACCTCTATGCCGCCTGTACAAAGGTCTAAGGAGAAAGCTCGCATCGGATTTCTCCCTATTGATTATTCTCAACTTAGACATCCATATCGGGACAACATAGACAACAGATAATGGACTCCTCTTTAATGCTTAAGCATTCAACAACAGTTAATTTTCTCATATGAGATTGAGGATATTTGTCCAAAACTGAAACTTCCACCATGGATCATGGCTTTAGTTAGCGGCCCAATGTTCTTCTCTAACATTATGCATGCTCTAACCATTTTAGTGGTAAAATCTCCCTTACTTCAGACAAGACAAACATGCATAGCAACTCACATGATATTCAACAAAGAGTAGTTGATGGCGTCCCCAGGAACATGGTTATCGCACAACAAGCAACTTAATAAGAGATAAAGTGTATAAGTTCATATTCAATACCACAATAGTTTTTAGGCTATTTGTCCCATGAGCTATATATTGCAAAGGTGAAGAATGGAATTTTTAAAGGTAGCACTCAAGCAATTTACTTTGGAATGGCGGAGAAATACCATGTAGTAGGTAGGTATGGTGGACACAAATGGCATAGTGGTTGGCTCAAGGATTTGGATGCATGAGAAGTATTCCCTCTCGATACAAGGTTTTAGGCTAGCAAGGTTTATTTGAAACAAACACAAGGATGAACCGGTGCAGCAAAACTCACATAAAAGACATATTGTAAACATTATAAGACTCTACACCGTCTTCCTTGTTGTTCAAACTCAATACTAGAAATTATCTAGACCTTAGATAGACCAATTATGCAAACCAAATTTTAGCAAGCTCTATGTATTTCTTCATTAATAGGTGCAAAGTATATGATGCAAGAGCTTAAACATGAGCACAACAATTGCCAAGTATCACATTATCCAAGACATTATAGCAATTACTACATGTATCATTTCCTGATTCCAACCATATAACAATTTAACGAAGAAGAAACTTTCGCCATGAATATTATGAGTAAAGACTAAGGACATATTTGTCCATATGCAACAGCGGAGCGTGTCTCTCTCCCACACAAAGAATGCTAGGATCCATTTTATTCAAACAAAACAAAAACAAAAACAAACCGACGCTCCAAGCAAAGTGCATAAGATGTGATGGAATAAAAATATAGTTTCACTAGAGGAACCTGATAATGTTGTCGATGAAGAAGGGGATGCCTTGGGCATCCCCAAGCTTAGACGCTTGAGTCTTCTTGATATATGCAGGGGTGAACCACCGGGGCATCCCCAAGCTTAGAGCTTTCACTCTCCTTGATCATGTTGTATCATCTCCTCTCTTGATCCTTGAAAACTTCCTCCACACCAAACTCAAAACAACTCATTAGAGGGATAGTGCACAATCAAAATTTACATGTTCAGAGGTGACACAATCATTCTTAACACTTCTGGACATTGCACAAAGCTACTGAAAGTCAATGGAATCGAAAAATCCATCAAGCATAGCAAAACAGGCAATCGCGAAATAAAAGGCAGAATCTGTCAAAACGAACGGTTCAGTAAAGACGAATTTTATTGAGGCACCAGACTTGCTCAAATGAAAATGCTCAAATTGAATGAAAGTTGCGTACATATATGAGGATCACTCACGTAAATTGTCATAATTTTCTGAGTTACCTACAGAGAATTTGGCCCAGATTCGTGACAGCAAATAAATCTGTTTCTATGCAGTAATCCAAATCTAGTATGAACCTTACTATCAACGACTTTACTTGGCACAACAATGCACAAAATTAAGATAAGGAGAGATTGCTACAGTAGTAACAACTTCCAAGACTCAAATATAAAATAAAAGTACTGTAGTAAAAACATGGTTTGTCTCCCATAAGCGCTTTTCTTTAACGCCTTTCAGCTAGGCGCAGAAAGTGTATATCAAGTATTATCAAGAGACGAAGTGTCAACATCATAATTTGTTCTAATAATAGAATCAAAAGGTAACTTCATTCTCTTTCTAGGGAAGTGTTCCATACCTTTCTTGAGAGGAAATTGATATTTAATATTACCTTCCTTCATATCAATGATAGCACCAACAGTTCGAAGAAAAGGTCTTCCCAATATAATAGGACCAGATGCATTGCATTCAATATCCAAGACAACAAAATCAACGGGGACAAGGTTATTGTTAACGGTAATGCGAACATTATCAACTCTCCCCAAAGGTTTCTTTGTAGAATTATCAGCAAGATTAACATCCAAATAACAATTTTTCAATGGTGGCAAGTCAAGCATATTATAGATTTTCTTAGGCATAACAGAAATACTTGCACCAAGATCACATAAAGCATTACAATCAAAGTAATTGACCTTCATCTTAATGATGGGCTCCCAACCATCCTCTAGCTTCCTAGGAATAGAAGTTTCGCGATTTAGTTTCTCTTCTCTAGCTTTTATGAGAGCATTTGTAATATGTTTCGTGAAAGCCAAATTTATAGCACTAGCATTAGGACTCTTAGCAAGTTTTTGTAAGAACTTTATAACTTCAGAGATGTGGCAATCATCAAAATCCAAACCATTATAATCTAAAGCAATGGGATCATTATCCCCAATGTTGGAAAAAATTTCAGCAGTTTTATCACAGGCAGTTTCAGCAGTTTCAGGCAGTTTTTCACGCTTAGCATTAGAAGTGGAAACATTGCCAACACCAATTCTTTTACCATTATTAGTAGGAGGTGCAGCAACATGTGTAGCATTAGCATTACTAGTGGTGGTAATAGTCCAAACTTTAGCTATATTATCTTCTTTTTCATTTTCTTCTCTTTCCCACCTGGCACGCAATTCGGCCATCAATCTTATATTCTCATTAATTCTAACTTGGATGGCATTTTCTGTAGTAACAATTTTATGATTATGATTTTCATGAGGCATAACTTTCGATTTCAAAAGATCAACATTAGCAGCAAGACTATCGACTTTAGAAGCAAGTATATCAATTTTCCCAAACTTTTCTTCAACAGATTTGTTAAAAGCAGTTTGTGTACTAATAAATTCTTTAAGCATAGCTTCAAGTCCTGGGGGTGTGTTTGTCGTGGTATCGTCACGGCATATGCCATAGGGTGGCTAAAGAAGGTGGTTCCTAAGAGATCTCACGGCGGTATCCAGATGCGGGTATGGGGACGAGCGACACGGCGACGTACCCAAGTTCGAGGCCCTCCGATGGAGGTAACACCTCTACTCCTGCTAGGGATGTATATGATGATCAGACAATACAAGGTTGCTCCTTGAGCTGTGTCCCAGCTGCTCCGGGAGGCTAAGGAAGACAAGAGTCTCTCTCACAGGGCGGCGCTAAGGGTGGAAGTGAAGTGAGAATGATCGATCCCCGCACGAGAGGGGGTAGTGCGGCTTATATAGGCACCGGCACTTTACATATAAGACCCTATAGTCCATCGGCCGGCTTGGCCGGCTCCGGCTTCCGCTCCTTCCCGAGGCACTGACGTCAGGAGCCATTGAGGCCTCATGGCCTGTCCCATCCGGCTGCCGAAGTCAGCGGTATGGAGAGGAAGCGTCCCTGTCGCCATCAGCCACTGTAGCCAGTACGGATTGACGTAAGCCATGATGGCCTGTCCGGCGCGTGGCACTATTGCTCCATAGTGCCCCGCGCTTTACAGAAGATGAAGTCAGCGTGGACTTTGGGAACCCGGATCACCAACCCGGTTCCTTCTAGTGCAAGACTCGCCAGCCTCGAGTCGGTCTGAGGTACAAGCCCCCAGTCGGATATGGCTTGTAGAAGCCGGCCCAGCTACAGCATTGGCGGCCGTAGCCAGGTCGACTAGGACCTAGAGCCAGCCGGCTTCCGGACCGGCCGGCCACGGCGCCAGCCGGCTGCTCCTCAGCCGGCCTTTGCCGCGAGCCGGCCAGTGGCCAGCCGGCTGCTCCGCGTCTATTGCCCTACCCGGGGTCTTCCCCCCGACAGTGTTCCTATTATTGTTGTAAGAATTCCCATAAGAATTACCATGGTCGTTGCCATTATTATAAGGATATAGCCTATAGTTGTTACTAGAATTGTTCCGATAAGCATTGTTGTTGAAATTATTTTTTTTAATGTAGTTTACATCAACATGTTCTTCTTGAGCAACCAATGAAGCTAACGGAACACTATTAGGATCAATATTTGTCCTATCATTCACAAGCATAGACATAATAGCAACAATCTTATCACTCAAGGAAGAGGTTTCTTCGACAGAATTTACCTTCTTACCTTGTGGAGCTCTTTCCGTGTGCTATTTAGAGTAATTAATCATCATATTATCAAGAAGCTTTGTTGCTTCACCAAGAGTGATGGACATAAAAGTACCTCCAGCAGCTGAATCCAATAGGTTTCGCGAAGAAAAATTCAGTCCTGCATAAAAGGTTTGGATGATCATCCAAGTAGTCAGTCCATGGGTTGGGCAATTTTTAACCAAAGATTTCATTCTTTCCCATGCTTGTGCAACATGCTCATTATCCAATTGTTTAAAATTCATTATGCTACTCCTCAAAGATATAATTTTAGCAGGGGGATAATATCTACCAATAAAAGCATCCTTGCATTTAATCCATGAATTAATACTATTCTTAGGCAGAGATAGCAACCAATCTTTAGCTCTTCCTCTTAATGAGAAAGGGAAAAAATTTAATTTTATAATGTCACCATCTACATCCTTATACTTTTGCATTTCACATAATTCAACAAAGTTATTGAGATGGACAGCAGCATCATCAGAACTAACACCAGAAAATTGCTCTCGCATAACAAGATTCAATAAAGCAGGTTTAATTTCAAAGAATTCCGCTGTAGTAGCAGGTGGAGCAATAGGTGTGCATAAGAAATCATTATTATTTGTGGTTGTGAAGTCACACAACTTAGTATTTTCAGGAGTACCCATTTTAGCAATAGTAAATAAAGCAAACTAGATAAAGCAAATGCAAGTAACTAATTTTTTTGTGTTTTTGATATAGCAAACAAGATAGCAAATAAAGTAAAACTAGCAACTAATTTTTTTGTATTTTGATTTAGTGCAGCAAACAAAGTAGTAAATAAAATAAAGCAAGACAAAAACAAAGTAAAGAGATTGGGATGTGGAGACTCCCCTTGCAGCGTGTCTTGATCTCCCTGGCAACGGCACCAGAAAACAGTCTTCATACGCGTACAGCACGCGACCGTTGGAAACCCCAAGAGGAAGGTGTGATGCGTATAGCGGCAAGTTTTCCCTCAGTAAGAAACCAAGGTTTATCGAATCAGTAGGAGCCAAGAAGCACGTTGAAGGTTGATGGCGGCGAGATGTAGTGCGGCGCAACACCAGGGATTCCGGCGCCAACGTGGAACCTGCACAACACAACCAAAGTACTTTGCCCCAACGAAATAGTGAGGTTGTCAATCTCACCGGCTTGCTTGTAACAAAGGATTAGATGTATAGTGTGGATGATGATTGTTTGCGAGAGAACAGTAGAACAAGTATTGCGATGAGATTGTATTCGATTAAAGAATGGACCTGGGTCCACAGTTCACTAGTGGTGTCTCTCCGATAAGAATAAGCATGTTGGGTGAACAAATTACAGTTGGGCAATTGACAAATAAAGAGGGCATGACCATGCACATACATGATATGATGTGTATAGTGAGATTTAATTGGGCATTACGACAAAGTACATAGACCGCTATCCGACATGCATCTATGCCTAAAAAGTCCACCTTCAGAGTTATCATCCGAACCCCTTCCGGTATTAAGTTGCAAACAACGAGACAATTGCATTAAGTATGGTGCGTAATGTAATCAATAACTACATCCTCGGACATAGCATCAATGTTTTATCCCTAGTGGCAACAACACATCCACAACCTTAGAACTTTCTGTCACTGTCCCAGATTTAATGGAGGCATGAACCCACTATCGAGCATAAATACTCCCTCTTAGAGTTAAGAGTAAAAACTTGGCCAGAGCCTCTACTAATAACGGAGAGCATGCAAGATCATAAACAATACACAGGTAATAGATTGATAATCAACATAACATAGTATTCTCTATCCATCGGATCCCAACAAACACAACATCTAGCATTACAGATAGATGATCTTGATCATGTTAGGCAGCTCACAAGACCCGACAATGAAGCATAATGAGGAGAAGACAACCATCTAGCTACTGCTATGGACCCATAGTCCGGGGGTGAACTACTCACTCATCACTCCGGAGGCGACCATGGTGGTGTAGAGTCCTCCGGGAGATGAATCCCCTCTCCGGCGAGGGTGCCGGAGGCGATCTCCCGAATCCCCGAGATGGGATTGGCGGCGGCGGCGTCTGCGGTAGGTTTTCCGTATCGTGGCTCTCGGTGCTTGGGGGTTTCGCGACGAAGACCTTAAGTAGGCGGAAGGGCGGAGTCGGAGGCTCGACGGGGGCCACACGGTAGGGGCGGCGCGGCCCCCTTGGCCGCGCCGCCTTGGTGTGTCGGTGCCCCGTGGCCCCACTTCGTCTCTCCCTCGGACTTCGGAAGCTTCGTGTGAAAATAGGCCCACGGGCGTTGATTTCGTCCAATTCCGAGAATATTTCCTTACTAGGATTTCGAAACCAAAAACGACGAGAAAACAACGAATCGGCTCTTCGGCATCTCGTTAATAGGTTAGTGCCGGAAAATGCATAAATATGACATAAAGTATGCATAAAACATGTAGATATCATCAATAATGTGGCATGGAACATAAGAAATTATCGATACGTCGGAGACGTATCATTCACTCAGAAATGATCCATCAAAGCTTCTTCTTGGAGAGAGTTCATCTTCATGAGTAGACGCTTGTGACTCTCCAACTTGGCAATGTCACCTTCATGGTTGCAACATACATGGTCCTTGCTCAAAGGAAAGTACTCCTTCAAGGGTTCTTCTTGCATGGAGTTGATCTCCATGAGCTTGGCTTTGCTCCTCATTAAAGAGGCAATTTCTTCCCCATGGTCACAACAAGTAACCTTCTCTTTGATCATGCGGAGACACTCCATCAAGGACTCTTGTTGCATTCCATTCAAATCCAATAGCTTGGCCTTGGCCTTCTCAAAATCAGCAATCTCTGTCCTTGGTGAGTTTGGAGATGATGGTGTTGTTGGAGTCTTCGAGGGTAATGACACTAGCTTCAAGAGACATGCGCAAGTTTTGCTCCTCCTCATGAGCTTGAGTGAGAGAGGCAATCTCATTGCTGCCTCCCTCTCAAGCCTCTCCTTCTCCTCTATAAGGTCTTGGGCCGCACCAAGTTGAGCCATGAGGGCCTCAACATGGGTCTTGGTATCCCCTTGCATGTTAGTGAGAAAAGCATCCAAACCCACAATATCATGCTTAATGGTGAGACTAGTGGCATCATCAATAGAAATGACATTAGAGGAAGATGTAAGTTTGGAAGGGGATTCTACCTCCGAAGATACCTTTGCCATGAGGCAATGGGAGTTGTTGGTGACGAGGTTCTCATTAGGAGAGTCAAATAGGGAGACGGAGGGAGTGGAAATGGCGATGGTGGCCACTCCCTCTTCTTCCTTGTTTAAGCTCTTGTCTTCACGCTCCTCACCTTCATCGTAGGAGTACTCTTCACGGATGATGAAAGCTCTTGGCTTCTTGGTGAAGCAGACCTTGGCGTCACTGTGCTTGGGGGAGAACTTGGAGAATCCTTTGGAGAGGGACTTGAACTTGTCCTTGTGGACGAGCCTTCCACCATTATCTTCCCTTCTCTCATAGATACAATCCGCAACAAAATGAATTTTGCCGCTGCAATTGTAGCATGTTCTTCCCCTTTGTCCCTCCCTTGGGCTCTTGGAGAAACTTCTTGGAGAATCACGAGGCAAGTATCTACTTGGTATTGAGCTTCGAGTCTTGTTTCCATCCCAAAAGCTCTTGGCGGCGAGGGCCATGTGTTCATGATAGTTGGTCTTGAGATCCTCCAGACCCCACTCAATGGGATCCTCAACACTTTCACTAGCTTCATGCTCCTTCATCTTCAATGCGAGGTTGGGCTTGCGGGTGTTGTGAGCGCGAGCAACAAGATCCTCTGCATTCTTATTGAAGATGTCCAAAGCGATGACTTCGCTAAGAACTTCATCGGATGTCATAGCGCGGAAGGAGGCGTTTTGGCGGATGGCCGTCAACTTCACTTCCTCATAAGGGAGGAGCGCGTTGTAGAACTTTCGCTTGATCCAATGATCATCCACAAACGTTGCTCCAAGATCTTGCATTTTTACGACAAGAGGGATGAGGCGCCGGTACATCTCTTTGGGCGATTCTCTCTCATTCATGATGAAGTTGTCGGCCATGTTTTTCACTTCATCGAAATGAGAGCTTTGAATGCTCTCATTTCCGAGGAAGAGCTTGTCGAGTTTATCCCATGCTTATTTGGCGGTCTTGAGCGAGCGGATACGAGCGCGGTCCTTGGGCGTGACGGCCATGTGAATCATGTTGATGGCGGTGGCGTTGAGTTGGTCATCCACCACTTCTCTTCTTGTCGTGTGCTTCGGGTCTCGTGGTGAATAACCCTCCTAGATGATGTGCCAAAGCTCGATAGAAGCGTTGCGCACATGATAACACATTAAGAATTGCCAATTTTTAAAACTATTGGATTCAAGTAGCGGTGGTGAACTATGAAACAAGATATGTGGCATAGGAATTGGAACATTTATGGTGTAATCACTTGGTGGTGGCACCACATTATTACCCCCTAAACATTCTGCAACCGGTGGCTCATCCTTCCCTTTTGATGGAGTGTCGGTCTCCCCAAGCCCTTCCTTTTGCGGGTCTTTTGTCGATTGAGCGACAAAACCAACAAGAGGAAATGGATTAGCTTTTGGTGGGGGATCCTTGGCAGTTGCCTTAGGATCTACGGTGGAGGTTGGCTTTGGAGCAACCAACTCCATCATCATAGCCTTCATTTGGCTAACTATGGATGATTACAATTTCTTGAGGTCATCCAACGTAGCCGTTGTGCTATCGATGGTAGATGGTGGAGGTTGTTGCTCACCGGGAAGGGACCCATTCTCAGTTGCCTCTTTTTTGTCCATTTCTTAGGCGGTAAAGCCCGAGCAAGAAAACCTTGGTCTGATACCAATTGAATGGATCGTAGCAAACAAGAGAGGGGTGAATGGGCGCTACACAATTTTTATGTCTTTTTCAGTTTTTATGCGATGAGGAAGTAAAGGTGATAGCTTTAGTGGTAGAGGTGTTCCTAGTATGATCCTAGGCTAGTGCAACAAGCAAAGGAACCAAGCAAGATAATAAAGTTAGGGAGCGGGACAACCGGGGGGCGCGGAGACGAGGCGAGGTTTGTTTCCCGCAGTTCCTCCCACAAGAGAGAGTACGTCTGCGTTGAGGAGGTGCTAGCCACGAAGGCTAGACGGACACACCACGTAGGAAGGCATCACCTTCTTTCTTGAGAAAGCTCCACAAAGTAGCTTCCCCTTCTCCACTAAGTATCCGGTCAAGGCGGCGGTTCCTTCACAAGGTTGGGGCGAACTCCATAACACTAGAGGCTCCCAACACCCTATGGGGCTAGCACAACTCCAAGCTAGCCTCCATAGGAGCACATCCTCCAAGATCCCACCATAGGAACCCTAACTCCAAGATCCACTAAGGACTAGCAAGTATTGGTGACTTCTCTCTTGGTAGAACTATAGATCGGGGCCTCCTCCACCACTCCACAAATTTTGAGCAAGATTGGTTGTGTAGGTGGGGAGATCCTCAAGGTTTGTGATCAGCAACAATGGAGGAGAGAGAGAGAAGAGATAAAATCAAGCTGGGGAAGAAGGGGCCTTTTTATAGGTCCCTCCAAATCCAACCGTTATGTGCAGATCCCGCATGACCGATACTACCGCTTGGGCAAGCGGTAGTACCACTCTAGGTTTGAAATTACCCCACAGATTCGCCACGTGGGCTCACAACGGTAGTACCACAGGCGGTACCGCTGGTGGTACCGCTAGGGCCTCTGCGAGTCCTGGACTCCATCCGGTACCTCAGCGGTACCGGAGCAGTAGTGTCGTAACTCGACTTACGGTACCTAAGCAATACCATGTCGGACCTACCGCTTGTGAGCGGTACTTCCGCTCATGGTATCGTAGAGGTACCATAACTCGCTCTGTGGGAATTTTCAGGAAAACACCCAGAGCGGTACCTCAGGGTGGTACCAGTAGGGTAGCGGTACTACCGCTACTGGTACCGGTAGTACCGATCAGGCAGAATCTGCTGATTTTCTCTTTCCCTCTCCAACCACGTCACCTCGCGACACACACACAAAATCAGAAAACCTATAAGCTAAGCTTAAATCTTCCGATCATGACGTGTTCATCGAGGGCACCGTGCACCTGCAAATCTATCGAAGACAATCTATGCACACGGTTAAATTCATTCAAGTATTGTTATCAAACACACAAAACACGGGGTATATACCTTGCTCTTTCAACGTGGGAGTTAACTGGGCGTCCTTATGGGTGCAAACCTGTAGGAAATAAATGGGTATTTAAGAACAATCTTCGAGGTGATGGTACTATTGAGAAGTACAAAGCTCGGCTCGTAGCCAAAGGCTATACCCAAAAGGAAGGGCAAGATTTCTTCGATACCTACTCACCTGTGGCGAGATTGACCATAACTCGAGTACTACTGTCATTGGCTGCCTCACACGGTCTTCTCGTTTATCAAATGGACGTTAAGAAGACTTTCCTAAATGGAGAGTTGGATGAGGAAATTTACATGGAACAGCCTGATGGTTTTGTACTAGAAGGTCAAGAAAGAAATGTGTGTAAATTAAAGAAATATTTGTATGGTCTCAAACAAGCTCCCAAACAATGGCATGAGAAGTTTGAAAGAACTTTGACATATGTGGGCTTTGTTGTTAATGAAGCTGACAAATGTGTGTACTACCTCCATGGTGGGGGTGAGGGAGTTGTCATATGCTTGTATGTGGATGACATACTAATTTTTGGGACAAGTCTCAAAGTGATTGAGGAGGTCAAAACCTTCTTATCTCAGTGTTTCGAGATGAAAGATCTTGGAGAATCTGATGTTATATTAAACATCAAGTTATTGAGAGATAGGAATAATGGGATTACACTTGTGCAATCTCATTATGTTGAGAAGGTGTTGAGCAGATTTAGCTATGCTCATTGCAAATCTTCTCTCACACCTTATGATCCTAGTGTCTTTCTTCGAAAGAATGAAAAGGAAACTAGAGATCAATCGAGATACTCTCAAATCATCGGTTCACTCATGTATTTAGCTTGCGCTACGCGGCCTGATATATCATTTGTTGTATGCAAACTTAGCCGGTTTCTGGCCAACCCGGGAGATGATCACTGGCATGCTCTTGAGAGAGTTATGCGCTATCTAAAGGGAACCACAAGTTATGGAATTCATTATATCGGGTATCCAAGAGGAATTTAAGGGTATAGTGATTCCAATTGGATTTCAGATGCTAAGATGAAGGCCACAAGTGGATATGTTTTCACTCTTGGTGGTGGCGTTGTTTCCGGGAAGTCTTGCAAGCAGACCATCTTAACGAGGTCAACCATGGAAGCAGAACTCACAGCATTAGATACAACTACTGTCGAAGCGGAATGGCTTCGTGAGCTCTTGATGGACTTGCCTATGGTTGAAAAACCAATACCGGCTATCCTCATGAACTATGATAATCAAACTGTGATTATTGAAGTGAAAAGTTCTAAGGATAATATGAAAAGTTCCAAACATATCAAGATGAGATTGAAGTTTGTCAGAAAACTGAAAAACTCCGGAGTTATAGCGTTCACTACTAGGAAAAGGGCTATAGCTGCACGGAATAGTGTCGGCGCACCATCATTGACGCGCGCCAGTGGCAAATACCGCCGACGGGCCATATTAGGCCGCGCCGGCGAAGAACATATACTGCCGGCGCACAAAAAAAATTAGTGCGCCGGGAATAAAATTCGAAGAGGTCTGGCCGGAAGCAAAAAGTCTGGACACCTTACCCCCGGCGCACCTCTATGGTGGTGCGCCGGTGGTACACAATTTACCACCAGCGCACTACCATAGAGGTGCGCCGGGGGTAAGATGCCTAGATTTTTCTCTCCACCCCCCCCCCCCGCCCGGGGAATCGCCTTTTCAGTTTTCAAAAAAAATAAAAGGAAATGATAGAAAATTCAAAAAATAAAATCCTTTGAACTGCCCATGTATTATGTAATCTAGCTTTCATGAAAATTTGAAAAAATGAATTTCGATATATTATGCAAAATGGCGTCATCTTTCGGTAAAACGGGTTTTCTGGTTGCATACGACCTCTGATGAAAAAAAATATATATCAAAATCTATCTACGCGAAATTTCCTATTCATATTCAACGGCCTACGGCCGTTTCGAGAAAAAATGGATTCGTCATTTGGAAAATAGAAACAGTACTTTTTTGAGATTTAAGATTTGGGTGAAAAAAGAAAAAAATTACCCCGGCGCACCACCCTACTTGGTGCGCCGGCGGTAACCCAGACTATATAGTCAAGCCGGCCCTCCTCCCTCTTCTCCTTCCTCAATTCTCCCCCTTCTTCTCTTACCCTCCTGCTCTTCTCCTTGCAATACTCACCGATGGGCTCATCCTCCTTCTCCTCCGGTGACATCCCTCCTCCTCCGGTGACATCCCTCCTCCACCTCGGGCCTCCTCCTCCGGTGTGAGCTCCTCCTCCTCCTCCTCCTCCTCCACCTCCGGCCAACTACTCCTCCTCAACCTTCACCTCTGGTCAACTCCTCCTCCTCCACGTGCACCTCCGGCCTACTCCTCCTCCACCCCCACCTCAACCTCCGGCCTACTCCTCCTCCTCCTCCTCATCCTCTCATCCTAATCCTCCTACTCCTACACCGGTGCGCCAACGACGACAGCAAGGTGGCCCACATTAACACGCAAAACGAACCCGAGCTAGATCTAGATCGGCCTTTTTTTTTGGTTTCGTGGATAACTTACTACCGGCGCACTAGGCATGTGCACCGGGGATAACTCGTCTTACCGCCAGCGAACTAGCTGGTGCGCCGGCAGTACCTCGTTCTCACCGGCCCGTTCCCACCGGCGGGCGCTGGTGGGCCGGCAGTAAGCAAATTTGGTGCGCCGGCAACAAGCGTTTTCCTAGTAGTGGTTGGATTATGTCCAAAGTGCTAAGAATCTGGCAGATCCCTTTCACAAAAGGAATATCAAGAAACATGATAGACCTTGCATCGAGGGAGATGGGTTTGAGACCCACGTGAGTTGCCGAGGGGGTAACCCAACCTATTTAATCGGAAATCCCGTGAACTAGGACCTGGGAAAACAAACCGGAGCAACTGAGTTGAGAGAAAATTTAACTACTCCCACTCCACTGCAGATGCAAATTCTCTCATAGTTACTGTAAGGCAGGTTGACAATGTCTTAATGTGTTTTGTGCGGCTCTTGATGAGCGAAAACGCTGTCCTACAAGGCGATCTTTGAATAATACACCTATATGCGTGACACTGCTGGTCACAGTGTGGGGGATTTGGGTGAATCTCTAGTAAGCTCATGAAGGGCGGAGGAGTATGACTTATAAGCTCCACCCGAGGGGAAGGCTATGGTGGCCTAGTACCGTGCCGACATTGAGTGAAACTTGCTGCACAAAGGCTAACAATTCAAGGCATAATCCATTGTTCGGCTATAGTCAAGCGTAGCTCCCTGCCTAGGTGGAAGTTCAACTTAACAGTCTCAACTGAAGTGTAGGTATATTACTAATGAATGGAACTAATGAGATATCTGATGTGCATTTGAGATCTGGTAGGGGATTGTTATATGTAGATGGGCTGCAGTCCAGTAAGGCAGTCCATGTAGCCTATAATTCCTGAAATCTCAAGGCCCATCACGTTGGCAGCTTGGGACAACCTTGGGGGACAAAGTTTAGTCCCACATTACTAGTTAGGAGTGAGTTGGAGTGGTATATAAGGGCTGCTCTTCTAGTCCTTCCAAGTGAGTGAGAATAGAAGGAGCCCTCGCGCACTACTCCTCCTCCGCCCACCCCGCCTCGTCTCGTCTCGTCACGTCACGCACGTCACGTTTCGTGACTCGAGTTCGGGACACACTCAAGAAAGCCTAAATTTTTTGCTTCGTGCACCAACTGAGTTGGGTACGTATCGACCTGCATGTGCATATTCGCCGCGTGTCCCTTGCTTCCTACGCGTGGCATCGCGGGTCGGCTCTCCTCCTAGGCTATACCAGGAGACGGGTCAGATCTGGACATTACCAACCGGAACTCTCTAGTCTGCCTCTCTCACGAAGAAGTTCCTTTTGATGTGCTACTCTCTAGTCTTCCCTATCCCGGTGACTGCGTGCATAGCCGTCCGGGAGAGCAGGCCTCCGAAACCCCGTCCGTCGAGATGCTGCACCGGGAGGCGGGCGATAAGTTATTTGGGGAGCGTCTCGGCGCGACTGCTCGCTGTTGTTAGTGCTCTATTTCGCCGGTTTGACTGCTTCATCAACGAATCCGACTACACCATGGGCGACATCAACAATTCCCATGGTGGGGCTACTGCTGCTAATGCGACCTTCCCGATCGCGATGTACGTGATTTTCCTTCCCTACCTTGCACTGCTACTTGTTCCATGTTCAAATCAGATGCATGTGCTTAGTCTGATATGCGTGGTTAAGTATGCTTGTGCATCTGTAATGTTGTTCTCGGTAATTAATCTCACATGGAAATTGCCTAATAATCTAATAGATGTCTCCAAATTGATCCTTGGAAAAGATGAACATGATTCGATGATAAATGTGTAGCATCAATATCGTTACACCAAAGAACCAATGCATGATTTTGTGAGACTCCAAGCTCCTGGAGTAGTTATTGTACCCAAATCAACTCAGCAGCTGCATTTGCATGTTCCTTATATTTTGACTATACTCTAACGAGACATCATAACTGACCACTCCAAGCGATCACATTAGGACCATAGAATATGGCATATCTCCCGTGTAGCGCCTATCATCTTAACTACCAGTCTAGTCAGCATCGGAGAAAGCTGACAAGGCACTAGATGAGTCAACACGGAGATGCAGGCCATGTGACATGGCCAGATGTGCATAACGCAAGATGTGCTTAACTGCAGACCAATGCGTAATGCGGGGAGCTTGGAGATACTGACATACCTTGTTAACGACAAACAAAAGGTCCACACGAGTGAGAGGGACGTACAACAATCCTCCAACAAATATTGCGATATTTAGTAACATCCTCAGGAGGCAGGAGATCACCATCATGAGAACTAAGCTTATCAGTATCATACATAAGAGTAAACACAGGGCCGGGTGACACCAAAGCAAACCAGCCCGTCAAAGAAGATCTAGTTCATACATCTTATGCGTGAGGACCAATCTCTTGGATAGAGTGGAAACCTCAATACAAAGGAAAAAATGAAGGGGCCCCAATTCTTCGACAGTAGACTCGGAGCTCCAAATCATTTCTAAGCTAGAATCAATGGTGGATGAATTCACCAAGATAATATCATCAACATAGATAAGTAGGTATATAGTGACCTCAAGGCGGCAGAGCATGAAGAGAGGCGTGTCAGCTATAGATGGTGTAAATCCATGAGCTCGAAGGGTAGCACCAAGGCGAGCATGCCAGGCGCATGGAGCCTATTTGAGACCATAAAGAGCTTTAACATGCAACACAAATGGTGGGGCTGGGCAGAATCAATAAACCCAGGTGGCTAATGCATATATACTACTTATTCAAGAATACCATGAAGAAACTTATTTTGAACATCAAGCTGACGAAGATGGCACCCATTTTGTAACAACCAATGACAAGAGCAAACGAATAGCGGTAGGCTTGACAACCGGACTGAATGTATCTTCATAAACTAGGATATTCCTTTGTTTCAACCCTTTAGCCACCAAACGTACTTTATAGCGCTCAATGGAACCATCACAACGATGCTTTGTTTTGAACATCCACTTGGAGCTGATGATATTGAGACCAGGACACGGCGCAAAAGGCGCCATGTCTCATTCCGAAAAGGGCATGGAACTCTATCTCCATGGCATAGCACCAATGAGGTATATGAAGAGCCTCATGATGATTAGACGCATGTAACACGCGTCAATTTCCACTATTCTTATGAGAATTTTTTCTCCTATGAATGGGACCTCTCGCGCATGTTTCACTTAGTTTTTTTAGATGCAAGCTTTGCTTGGTGGGGCCATGGGGGGTCGTGTGACTCTCAGGGGTGTCTCGGTGCAAACTTTTCCTGCTATTTTTTCTCGGAATGGGAGCATGGTCCCAGCCTCTGTATCCAATGAATGGACACAACATTTTATTTTGTTGCATAGTACCCGGATTTTATTTTCTTGCATAGTACCTGGTTTTAAGTATTTAAAGTTTACAATCATGGATCAACTAAGTATTTAAACTTTTTCTACCTAGCTCATTGGTAATGTTGCTTGTACAGGGCCAACAACGTTCGATGCGGTTAAGGGCGAAAACTCCACACTGACTTGTGTATGAACTAGTGATGGAGACACTTGATGTTGTCGTTCTGTTCCTCGGAAGAGTTACGGCGAAACCAGATTCCTAGTTGATGTTGGCTCTCATGGCAATCATGGCCGTGCTCTATGATCTTACGCAAAGTTCTTCGTCCCAATCCAGTGTGAAGGTTGGAGAACTTGCATAGATGTTCATGCTCGTTACCCTTCGATTGTGTTAGAAGCTCATGTTGTCTCGCATGGTGCTCAGGGTTGTTATTGTGGCGGTGGATGTCGAGTTCGCTAGTAAGGGGATATGTAGTGGTTGTCTTGGCTTAGCATTGCCCTTTGCTGGCATTGACGACTCTATATAGCGATGTGATCTTGGCCGTGTGATGCCCTTCATGGTGCTCTTGGATGTGGAAGGAGTTAGAAGTTGTCATCACTGTAATGGGCAATGCCTTTATTTAAACACAGTACCCCTATAAACGCGCACGCGTATCCCATCTATATACTTATGTCTTCTGTTGTAGTTCTCGACGATTCAACTCTCCTTCCTCCATTTCGTAGTTCGTTGACGCGGTTTGAATGAACTAATGATTCAACTCCGACAGTTCAGTACTTCAGTTCAGTGAACACTGAATCTGAATATACAGTTCTTTGTGCACCTTTGACTTGGCTGTCTGCACTGTCAGTTCCCGAACACGAAAGATGAAAAATTAACTAGCCATTTTCGATCTGCCACAAACGATTAAAGAAGAATAAAACCATGCGAATCGCAGATCATTCCCTAATCCATCAGACGAGGCATTCAATCAGCAGATCGAATAACCAGCTGCTAAGTACCAGGCTATTACGAAGCTAGAGATAGTAAAGTACAGTAATGGAGTACAAAGCTAGTGACCACTACGATCGATCGAGCTGTGCTTGACTGTGACACTCGCACGTACTCGATCCCTGCAACAGCATCCACCTCCAATGGAGCCTGGGTTTGACTTCAGTCACAGTCCGACGACGTTCCGGGAGGTTGTGGCGCCGCCGTCGACGACGAGATTGTGCCCGGAGATGTACTTGGACTCGTCGCTGGCCAGGAACAGCGCCGCATCCGCGATGTCCCCGGCTCTCAGCGTCGCGCCCTTGAGCGTCGCCATCCCACGCAGCATCTCCTCCGTCTTCTCCACATCCTCCTCGCTCGGCGGCTGCGCGCTCCCGTCCTCGCCGGCGTCTCCGTCGTGCCAACGGTGGCGCCACGAGTTGACGAGCATCGGCGTGGCCACCCCGAAGGGGGACACGCAGTTCACGCGGATGCCGTGCTCCCCGAGCTCGCAGGCGGCGTTCTTGGTGAGCCCCACCAGCGCGTGCTTGGAGGCCGTGTACGCGTGCGGGCCCATCCCGCCCATCACGCCGGCGACGCTCGCCACCGACACGATGCTCCCCCCGGCGCCGCTGCCGCCGCGCTGCTGCAGCATGGCCCGCGCGGCGTGTTTCATGCCGAGCGCCGCGCCCAGCGTGTTCACGCGCAGCACGCGGTCGAACTCCGCGGCGTCAAGCGACGCGATGCCGCCGCTCTTGGCGCCATCGGCGGCTGGCGGGTGCTGGCGGTCCAGCACGCCAGCGTTGTTGCAGAACACGTCGAGCCGCCCGTACCGCTCGACGCAGCACCCGACGGCGCGCTCCACGTCGGCCTCCTGGGACACGTCGCAGTGCACGTAGCTGCAGCAGGCGCCGCCCAGGCCCAGCGCGGCCGCCAGGGCCTCGCCGGCCGCGTCTTCGATGTCCGCGACCACCACGCGCGCGCCGTGCCGGACGAACGCGCGCACGATCGCCTCCCCGATCCCGCGCGCGCCGCCAGTCACGATGGCCACCTTCCCCTCCAGCCTCCGGTGCTGCTGCTGCCTAGGCACGGCGCCCGCCGCGGCGACGGCATTGCTGTTGTTCGTGGCGGTCATGGCTGGAATTCTAGGTTGGCGGCGGTCGAAGGAGTGGTGGTGGCCGGTGCTGTTGGAGGGTGTTCGATCAGTGGAGTGGAGTGGCCGGGCCGGGCACCACGTACTTATATAGGAGGCCGGCCGGGAGCCCTGACACGCGGGGGCGTCCCTTGTGAGTTGTGAGAGTGAGTAGTGTACGTACGTACAAGATGCGTAGAATGCATTAATGGTACAATACAATCTTTTTGATATCCTTTTGATATACTGCTTTAATTCATACTATCGCCGTTACTCAAAAGAACGTGTACCATACGAATTTAGATAAATCTGTGATATCTAATGCCATAATACGGGACACAGGCCGTATAATATTTGAGCATGCTACTTTAATGAATGCATTGATCGTACAACACAATATTTGATACTATACTGCTTTAATTCATAATATCGCCGTTAATTACATTCACACACTATGTGATCCAGACCAGATTTATATAAATCTCTATTGATATTTGACCAATCTTCTAAAATTAATATATGGTCCACCCGTTTCTCTGTGTAGAATGCATTTATATGGTGCAATACAATATTTGATACTCCTTTAATTCATAATATTACTTTAATTCATAATATTCGTTGTTCCTCAAAAGCGAATCTAGATAAATATGTGTATCTAAAGCGGGATACATGCCATATAATATTTGATCATGCTATCCCAATGCATTAACGCGAGGCAAACCAGGCGATCCAGGGTTGCGCAAACTATGTGTCCACTCAGAAGGTGTCAATTACGTCGAATACCGAGTTTTGGTGAATAAATAAAGTTCACGTTTTTCCTAGAAAAATAAATAAAAAAATCTGATGTTAAATAATGTAAAGTTTGACCAAGCGTCTATCAACCTTGGATTGGCCGCCCCACATCCTCATCGTTGTGGCTCTAGGGGAGATACACCGGCAAGGATGAAGAAACGAGTTAGGAGAGCCAATGTTGTCATCGGAAATAGGAAAGGGCCGACCTCGACAATGATGAGGTTATAAGAGACGGTTACAACGGCTACTCTAGGAGGAAACTATGGTTTCCCGAGGAGTCGCACAAGGGAGGCCAAGAGAGTGAATAGTTTTTTCCTCAAGTGCAAATGCTCAAATTTTTCACTTTGAACCAAACTAGGTATTGCTCCAACCACATATCCCTCCAAAACATAATCTAGTTGACGATTGCTGAAACGAAGTACTATATGAAAGCTATGTAGGAAAAAAAGAGAGGCTATTTCGGTGTATCACCCTAAAAATAGGAGTCGGGAGGGGTGGGAGAAGAAATTGTGCATTTGCATATCATGCGCCTCAAAATGGGGGGGGGGGGAATCTGAGACTTTTCGAACTTTAGGCTACAAGTGTTGAGTTTGAACTCTACTGGGGCATCACTATGAACTGGATTCGAATTCCGACATGACTTTGTCTATTTAAATTTTTTGAGGAAATTAAATTCTAGACCAACACCCAAGTCTTCAGTCATACACATGTCAATACAAATAAATGGTCACCTATATCACATCTGAATTGAATTCAAATGGAGGTTTGATTTATTCAAATTTGAGTTCAAATTCATATATTCATAACAAATAAAACAAAAATCAAAAAATACAAAGAAAATTTGACAATGCTCAAAATTGAATTTTCTGTCATAATAAAAATAAGTATATAGTTATTTACTAAGGAAATTACAAAGAATATAATTACAGGAAATAAAAGCCTAGTACAAGCTTCAAGAAAATAAAAGAAAAACCTATATATACCTATCTACATTTCTACATATCCATCCTAACTCAATCTTCTGACCTACAAGAAACAAACAGACACAAAAACTAAGTGTGTTATGATAAAATGTTGGTCCCACCAACAGGTAAAGCCATCTGTTGTAGAATATGTAGGGAATGATCCAGGAAGAACTGGAATCACTAAAAGTGTGTTTGAGGTTTAAACATATGGCCTGGACCCTCGGGTCCATTAACGTAGCATAGATAACGAGGCATCGCTTTGGCAGTTTACGTCACGTTAATGGCGATGTCTCGTCTGCCGAGCGGCCGGCATGCTTGTCTGCCAATGAAATTAATGTTGCTGCCAAGCGTGCCATGCCCTTTGGCATCCTCCGGCGTATATAAAGTGGGGTGCACGCTCGGCTACCCTATCACCTAATCCACACAAACTCTAGCCGTTGCACAACCTCAACCATAGCGCCTCCCCCCCACACACAAACCCGCGAGGGAATCCATGGCCGGTCCAGCTGGCCGGATAGGCGGCCAAGGCCGCGGGCACGGTCGCCGTGGCAGGGGTCGCCGTGCTGGAGCAGCATCACACCGACGCTCACTCTCGCCTACACCATCGTCATCTTTGCAGGAGGCGAGCACCTTCGAGTTCATCGTCCGCATCGACGAGGTACCCCTCACCATCAAGCGGCAGCCTGACAAGTTTACCGAGTTCGTCAATGGCGCCGAGCCGGACGAGTTGCAGCTGCGGGACGCTAGGTGCGGCTATTGCCGGTGGCCTGTCGAGATCTTGTTCGATGGGCAGGGCAAGATGTACCTGCACACCGGGGAGGGCAAGTTCGCCCGCGCCGACAACCTCGAGGCCGACTGCCTCCTCACCTTCCTCTACGAAGGAGGCGGCGAGATGATTGTCAAGGTGTTCGACAAGACATCCTGCCGCAGGCACTACCACACCGACGAGTCCGACGAGGACACCGCTATCTAATATTGTCTGAGTGTTCTTTCTTTGCAGCGAAGATGACGACCGGCCAATTAAAGCCACTAGTGTAGGTTTACGTATGCTCTTCATGCGCATCTAATAACATAAGGCACACAAAATCCAACTAGATTTTCTATTTTGGGCGAGTGGGTGTCTGAGAGTGTTCTTTCTTAGCAGCAAAAGCACGAAACCCCAACCCGCGAGGCCAACACTAGTTAGGTTTTCTTATTTGCAATTTTTGAACCATGTTTCAAACTATGTAGTAGTTTGTGCATTGTTACTATCTATGCTTAAATGAACAAAGAAAAAATAGATAAAAATATTATGCGTCGGGCCGCGGGGCACCCCAAGCGCAAACGGACGCGCGGTAAAAAATGACTATTTTCGTGTTGGCGGGCCGATGCAAACGAACATGCACGACCACTTTAGGCGTCCGATTTGCGTCGCCTCGTTGGAGATGCTCTAACCTCTCGTTTGTTGTGAAGTGTATATGTGGATTGCCTAGCCCTTTCCATCAGTTCGGACTTTTGATTCAAGTGGCTAGTGCATGAAGCTTAACATGGTATCAGAGCCCCAGGTCTCAAGTTCAAATCCTGGCTTTCACATGGTTTTCGCAATTAAGCCTAAAAATTGCTGTTGCCCCCCTCTTTAGCCACCGCTGTTTCGGTGTGCTCTTCTTCTTTCACGTGTTGACTTTCTCTTCTCCCGTCACACGCGAGTGGGGGTGTTGTGAAGTGTATAAGTAGATTGCCTAGCCCTTTCCATCAGTTCGGACTTTTGGTTCAAGTGGCTAGTGCATGAAGCTTAACATGGTATCAGAGCCTCAGGTCTCAAGTTCAAATCCTGGCTTCACATGGTTTTCGCAATTAAGCCTAAAAATTGTTGTTTCCCCCCTCTTTAGCCACCCCTGTTTCGGTGTGCTCTTCTTCTTTCACGCGTTGACTTTCTCTTCTCCAGTCACACGTGAGTGGGGGTGTTGTGAAGTGTATATGTGGATTGCCTAGCCCTTTCCATCAGTTCGGACTTTTGGTTCAAGTGGCTAGTGCATGAAGCTTAACATCGTTGACCACATAAACCCTTCTCACTAGATGCATCCACTTGGTTGGTTGCAATGTTTCACTCCACAATGAATCCTCTCTCTCTCTCTACGCACTTCTCGATCAATCAAGCCCCTCCTTGTAACCGGTACATATTTCTTCTTCCGTGCTGCTAGAAGACATGTTTGATGGATGGCAAGGTGCAGTGTGTCTATTTGCCTCGCCCAAGCTACTAGATTTCACCATATTTAGCCGGCGACACTCTAAGCTACCAAGAGGGGAGGACTATGATGTGCATATGAGAGGTCATGGCATTGTTGCATGTGAGATTTGTTGTTGCAACATCCCTAAATTGTTGTGTTAGGCTAAATGATCCATTGCAATAGCTTATGTGGCATATTTTACTTGGATGCTGATTATTAAATTTACTTTTTGGACTGCATAGTCAAAAAATTCATGCTTTACCACGCTTCCTATATAGTGAATAGGAACCTAACTTCATATTCGTTTGGCCTTCAATCCATCTTGTAACTGCATGCGGTATCATCCTCGCAGGTCACCGTCACTAAAGTTGGACACAGATATCTCCATGGTATGGATTTCAAATAACGAGTCGAGAACAATAATCGATAGCTTACTAACCAGCAGTACATACTTTTTCAGGAGTAATCTCTCGCTCACCGAAAAAAGTGCTATTTACATCATGTTTTCGCCACAAAGACCGACTTATCGGTTTTCAGACTTGGACTTTTCTATAGTCTCTCTCGCTCTAAAAACAAAATAAAATTTTATACAAGATTTGTGCATGGTATCTTCTGTCTTGCCCTAAAAATATGTGCAGGGTCATATCGCGAGCACTAGGCCTGGCATGGAGCGAGCCTTGGGGCTGGGCGACTGGCTCTCCCACACTGCCCATGCCATGTCCTTCTTCGCCGGCAGGCTCAGCTCCCTCACAGTAACCGACGTGTTGAAGTACTCTCTGAAGCTCGTGATGACTCCATCGCGGAGGCACCATGCGTGCACCCAGTAGTCATGCTCACCGGCCCACCCCTCCGCCACCACCCACCCGCCTTCACCGGAGACGCCGCCTACCTCTACAACCCGTGCCGGTGCGAACCGGAACGCCGTTGTGCCCGCCGACTCGCCGGTCAGAAGACGTCGCATGTGCTGGCACCGGCGCGGCCCGTGGAACCACCAGTCCAGGTCCGCCGCCAGCAGCACCGTCACAGCCGCCGCGTCGCCGCGGGCCAACGAGGCGTACAGGGACTCCACCACATCCCGGTTCGACTTGCAGGGTGCATGCTTGCCCATGGTAACTACGTTGGATGGATGCAGCCTGCGCAGGTCAGATTTGGTGTCTTGTGAATACTTCAGGGATAAGAACTCGAGAGAGCTAGCTAAGTGTGTGCTGAAGAAGGTTGGTGCATGTATGTATATATAGGCTAGTTCTGCACCGTGAATGACATATGGCCCGTGAGGGAGAAGATATATTGTATCAAATTATATGTACATATACACATCTGTGGCCTGTGGGCTCTGAGATATCTATGCGCTAGCATCGTAGGAGCAGACGAACAATAGAAAATCTGAGTAACACAACAGGTTTCATCACCACACAACTGATGACCCAAGCATCTGAAGAACGTTGATTCGTAGGGTCTCGACTTCAAACTATCATATAGAACCGAAGGTAATGATTTTTTACTATATATGTAGTCTAAATATGATGCTTTTTTCCTATTCATCCGCCCGCTTGAATGATGAGGTTTCGCTTTTTTTTAGAAAATAATAAAAAGGATTTGCTAGTCCTCAGCTAGCTGGGAACTAAATTCGTGCTCAGTCAAGTTCTACACCATTTTATTTACTTTGTGATCCGTGCTAGTTATCAGTTTGCAACATGAGTTGTAACAGAGATTTAATGACGATTAGTTCTCAGTCGATTGAAAAATAGTCACACCACTATTTTTGTAAAAAAAACTCATGGTAGTCGAGGCACACATACACACGCACACATGAACTCGAGGAGAGCATGAGCATGCTACCCCTATCACTGTACTCTGGTGTATAGAACTAGGAGAGGGGAACAGAAACGTCAGAAGATCCAAGAGCATATGCCATACACACTACAGATATAGTATGTCAAGATAGATTTTATTATTTTGAGGGATTTACAAGTGATATGTCATTTTCATTGGAAACAATGACAAAATGATAAGTCATTTTCATCTGAAAATTACTAGCGGCACGTCAATATACTACGGATTATCTGATGTTCTCAGGACAGGAATTACCATCAAGTGCCAGAGTAAATTTAGCACAAATTAAGAGTAGCTGTCGTGGATTTGATAATGTAAACAAAAACTAGAAAGGAGTAGCAACGTGGGCATGGCAGCGGCAAGGAGATGCAGGTTGCCCAGTAGCCTAACTCGGCCGCATGCCGTCGCCGCATCTAGCGCGGCCCACCATCACTCCAGCACACTGCTGCATGCGGCCCAAACGGCAGGCGGAGCGGCCGCGCCATACCGACCGGACAAAAAATAATTTCAGTGTTGTCTGAAATTGAGGTGGCGATAGGAAGAGTGCAGCGTCAGTTCCTTTAATTTTCAGGTCTAGTTTGTACTACCTGGATCGGCGCCCCATTCTTCCAAACCTCTATGACTTGTGTTGGCCTCTCTTCTTCGCATAAGTTCGAGTATCCATCATCATTTTTTGCTGGAAGTTGGAGTATCCATCACGGTGGAAGCATGAGCAGGGGCAAGAACCAGATAGGAAGCGATCATGTCTCCCTGTCTGTCAAGACTCAACACAACTTGCTGATGATTTTTTTGTGTGTTAATACTGCTACTAGTGTACAGTACTAGTTAGCAAAAGTCTTCTTTCCTGGTTCCGTTTCGTTGTACCAGTTTCTAGCGTCAGTTTTGACATCCAAGTGGCACACTCTGCGGCTTGGCTTGTAAAGAGTCCCCTCTCCTGCCATCCGTCCGTTTAGCAATGTCTCCTTCGACTTGTGCTTTTGTGTCCAAAAGTCAATATCCATTTTCATTTTCTTTTTCAGTTATTTTTCGGTATTCATTCAGATGAAGCATGAGAAGACAAAATTGTTTTAAGAATAAAGTGTGAAGGCATGGATCCTGGGCTAAATGCGGCTTTTAGTTTTTAAAAAATACGCAAATATTAATGAGTTTGCTAATATCCAAATAATAAGAATTCCACTGAAATAGTAATTGCATGGCTCCTAGACTAAGTGCAGCCGATCAATTTTTAAAACAAAATATATTAATATTATTTTGAAACAATCCAAATGGAATTCCTCCCAATCACATAATATATTTCACATATACGAAAAATTTATTAACTAATAGGTTAATTTGGGCTAAGCACAAAAACAAATTGTGTTCGTGGAACAAAGAAATAACTCTAGTTTTATCCACATTTGGAGTGGATTTTGTATCCAAATGCATAAGTGTGGGTGTATTCTGTACCGTCAATTTATTCCTACAGATTCCTGCTCGTTGTGGTAGGTGGAAAAATAGCGCGATCTCTCTCCCCCCTCCTTTTATCTGAATCTCAAACCAAAATGGATGATGGAGGAAACACCCACATCCATGCGTGTAAATACAAACATATTTTCGTATTTTTATTTTGTGTTATGGAAGTGGGGATATAATGATGAAAAGTTTGCATCAATATACTACACATTACATGTACATGTTTTTAACTTCTAAAATATGTTTTATTTCAGAAAGCGGCGGGATACATGTTGAAGGCTGGGTCTGGCTCAGTGGTACAGTATCTCCACTTGTGTTCTCAGCCTATTTGCATAGAAGTAAGGAAAACAATGTCTAGAAATCTTTCTCTACGCCCCACAATGTGTGGGAGTTTTGTATACTAGGTACGCTATTTTTTATATAAAATATGTAGCATGTGTTAGAAGTATAATACAGTAGATATAATTATAAACCGAGTTTGGTAGGATATAAATTAAATCGAGGTTTCCATAGATAAAGTCTATCTCCCCGTGATGTACCTCTGTATAAACCTCACAGTGGTCAAATCAATACATCACATAATTATTGGGATTAATATATCTATATGCCATGAGAACCAAGAAGTTTCAAGTTTAAGACATGCTCATGCAGTATTAAAAAAAAAATCATGCGGCCAACATTGAACCCAAGCTAAGGACTAAAATGCATTCCTTCCTCGCCCCGTTTGACAAGCCAGAGAGAAGAGACCACCATGACAAAGAGGAGAAAGGCAACCCAGCACCAGATCTAGTCGCAATGATTCAACGCCTCTCTCCTAGCAAAACGCCAAAGACCAACACGATCTGAACCAAACTACAACTAAACCTACCTTATCTAGACTATTAGCTACTCTATAATCTCCGGCGCCTCACCCCGTCGACATCGCCGTCGAAGATGGCCTCGAGTCAGCCCGGTTCACCGGGGTCAACTCTCAACCACTGTGGCGATGTGAGAGAGGGGAGGGGGAAAGAGGTTTTTCTGGCGATGTGTCCAATTGGGCACGCACATCATTCTCAATGTTATGACTCCTTTCGACTATGTATGCGACATTGTTCCCTACTCTTCTTAGTTTGTTGATGCAGTGTCACTCTGGGTGGTATGTATTAAACTTAAGGGAGGAACACAAAACATGAACTCTTGGGACGTAAAGTTTCTCAAACCTGTGACTCTAATTTGCTTTTGCGCAAAGTGGTGACTATAGAGGAAATTTGTTGCAAAGATTTGTAATGACCATAATTTGGGCCCACTTTATGGTCTGGCCAGGCAACCACCGTGGCATGGGATGTATATCCGCTGCGTGGAACAAAAAATGGGTACATCAAACCACGACCCTTCCCCCTCCCCCTTACCCTTGTCTCCCATACCACCCAGAGGTGATGGTCTTGAAGCCGCTCCCATCATCGGTCGGGCGTTTCTCGCCGATGTTGGTTCATTAGAACCGTTAAAATGTTCATTAAAACTCTTTGCAACAAATTACCCTTAAGGTCACTAGTTCGAGAAAAATAAATTACAATCAGTAGCTTATGCAACTTTTTTCCCAAGAATTACTGGTTTACGTCTTCGTTGGCCTTGTTGTATGTGCCTCTGGTGGTGGTGGTGGCCATGGAGGCGCTAGACTTTGTGGGACATGCATCAGTCTCGCGCAAAGTAGAGTCTCTAGGGAAAACCATGCATAGATCCTCGAATCAGTCAATAGTGGCGCTCTCAGCGTCATACCCTCCTTGGATGCATCATCTAGGAGCTTATTTGTACGGTTGATTCTCGTCTCCTAGTCCGGGAAGCTCTGGGGGTAACCTAAGATCTGGGTCTACCAGATCGGATGATGGCGGCGTGCGGCATTGTTTCTCCCCCTTGGGGGCATTGTTTTTGGAGCTGATTTTGGTTGAAGGGGCTCTAAGATGGAGCGCTTTGCATCTGCTTCGTCAACGACGGTGAGTCTCTGTGGCGTGAGGCAGCGGATTCTCAGTGCCATATATAATATGATGGACTCCCACAGAGCGGGGGCGCTGTCTGGCGTCATGGTGGCGTTGTCGGTAGGAACGGCGAAGCCTATGTGGGTATTAACCATGAAGATTGTCGGTGGTTTGACGGCGGTAACGGTTTTTTTAGTGTGGACCTGAGGTGCTCGCTAAGAGTCTACTAAACCAGATGAGCGCTATCGTTTCTCCTAGAGGGCGTCTCGTGGTATGCATTGTTCCTGGTTGCTAGCTGGTGGAGGGATTTCATTGTTTTCAGCGCACAAGGCCAAGTTGAAATGATTTTCACCCATTGTCGAATTTGTAGGGTTGTATGGAGGCTTCGGGTTTTTCATGTATGCCCTTTGTATGTTTTTTGTTGAATAAAATAATAAAGAAAGCCAAACGCATTTTTTGTTTGCCTCCATTTCAAAAAAAAACTATGGCTGATGTTTTGTCTAGGACGTAGCCTATGAAATTCTCTAAGTTGGGTTACTACTCGATTTTTTAAAAAAAAACTCTGATGGCTGATTTTTTTTGCATATAGTTGCTCAAACTTTAAAAAGTTTGACCTTGACTGAAAACTATATGCATCCTAATTTGGGACGGAGGAAGTATATTTATTAAAACTCTTTGCCACAAATTACCCTTAAAGTCACTCATTTGGGCAAAAATAAATTACAGTCACTAGTTTGTTCAAGGTTTGCCAAAGAGTTACTGGTTTATGCGATTTAGTCAACTATAATAGTGATAAGCTGATGTTTTGTGTAGGACGTAGTCTATGATATTCTCCAAGTTGGGTTACTTCTCTATTCGTTCATTGAAGTTGTTTAGGCCAGCTAATGCCCGCCGCAGTTGGGCTAAACAGAAAGAAACGACGATCGTAAAGTCATGTTGAATCATTCGGGACAACGACAGAACTCTGTCAGTTCAGTGGCATCCTCGAACACTGAATCTGAATGTACAGTTCCTCTGTACCTCTCCCTTAGCTGTCTGTACTGTCAGTTCCCAAACAGGAAAGACGAATTAGTTAACAATTTCTCGATCTGCCACGAACGATTAAATAAGAACAGAACCATGCGAATCACAGATCATTCCCCTAATCCATCGATCCTCACATGAGGCAGATCGAATAACCAGCTGCTAATTACCAGGCTACTAGTACCAAGCTACTGATACTAAAGTAATGGAGTACACAGGTGGGTCGGTCGATCGCTGTGACACTCGCACGTACTCGGTCCCTGCAACAGCATCCACCTCCAATGGGGCTTCGGTTTGACTTCTGTCACAGCCCGATGACGTTCCGGGAGGTGGTTACGCCGCCGTCGACGACGAGGTTGTGCCCGGAGATGTACCTGGACTCGTCGCTGGCCAGGAACAGCGCCGCCTCCGCGATGTCCCCGGCTCGCAGCGTCGCGCCCTTGAGCGTCGCCAGGCCACGCACCATCTCCTCCGTCTTCTCCACCTCCTGCTCGCTCGGCGGCGCAGGTGCGATCCCGTCTGCCTCCTCGTCGTCGTCATGGCTGCGGTGGCGCCACGCGTTGACCAGCATCGGCGTGGCCACCCCGAAGGGGGACACGCAGTTCACGCGGATGCCGTGCTCCCCGAGCTCGCAGGCGGCGTTCTTGGTCAGCCCCACCAGCGCGTGCTTGGACGCCGTGTACGCGTGCGGGCCCATCCCGCCCATCACGCCGGCGACGCTGGCCACGGACACGATGCTCCCCCCGCCGCCGCCGCCGCGCCGCTGCAGCATGGCCCGCGCCGCGTGCTTCATGCCGAGCGCCGCGCCCAGCGTGTTGACGCGCAGCACGCGGTCGAACTCGGCGGCGTCCAGCGATGCTATGCCACCGCTTTTGGTGCAGCCGTTGGCGGCCGGCGGGTCCTGCCGGCCTAGCACGCCGGCGTTGTTGCAGAGCACGTCGAGCCGCCCGTACCGCTCGACGCAGCACCCGACGGCGCGCTCCACGTCGGCCTCCTCCGACACGTCGCAGTGCACGTAGCTGCAGCAGGCGCCTCCCAGGCCCAGCGCGGCCGCCAGCGCCTCCCCGGCCGCGTCGTTCGATACGGTTAAGGGCGAGAACTCCACACTAACTTCTGATGATCTTGCTAGCTAAACCAGGCTGAGAACGAATTAGTAGGTCAGATGCGCTTCTCCCCAAGAAACCCATCCACTACATGGATGACTACTAGCAAAACCAAGATGAAGGCACATTAAGAAAAGAAAACCAAACATAAAGCTCCAGGATTCAGCCGTGTGCTCTTGCTCCACCTAAATACAGAATCAGATGTGAAGTTGCGTTGGAGAGTCAAATACCTGCTGTAATCAGGAGATCATCCGCTTGTCGGAATCGACGACGGGAACAGCTCGCTCCCCTCGCGGCCACACCACCCCTCGGTGAAATCGATGATGGTGCGTGCTTATCTCGCCTCCGATCTGTTCGCGGTCACAAGTCACACACGATACCGCACGCGGAATAGTGACAATGGTCTCATATATATAGAACTGTTTTGGAGGGAAGGGGAAATATTTTGGTTCACTCTTTGCTAGCTACTTGTTGAGAGGGAGAGATCTCACCAAGATAGACGGTAGAGATGCATTGTCACAAGGATTGCTGACATGGACACTCTGTTAATTTCATCTTCCACTGATTACTCGTGTTCCCAACTGTGGGATGGTACAAATTTCAAAGAGCATCGCTTTTGTAGTTTCCAATGGTGCTTTTGTAGTTTCCCATGGTGTATTAACTGCTAACTGTTGCTGCACATCCACTCTTGGTAACTACGGAGGCTATCTATCTTGGTTGGAAGATGAAAATTTTGATGTCTCTTTTATCCAGCCCCCAAAACACATAGGAGTAGAAGAGGAGCCCCCGAAACTCACAGGAGTAGTTTCTAGGAACAGGAAGAGGCCTAGTTGTTGACGTACGTAACATCAGCTCACCCAACAACCGAGTAAGAAAATTTCTAGAATTCTCAATAAATAGTCTTTCTCTCTATATAAAAAAATGCCACCAAGGGCTAGTCCTGGTTGCTCTCTTTTCTTTTAGTACAACGTACAAATACTCAGGTTTGTTGTCAATAAATAGTCTTTTCAGGTTCTCAACGAATAGTCTTTCTCAGATTCTCAATAAATAGTCTTTCTCAGGTTCGAAGACAGGTACCCGCACCACAACACCTGAGAGACTGACATGAACAACCAAGAAACAATAATGATTTTTCTCCATAATTATTACTCAGACATAGCATCGGCAAATGAAATTTTCAAAAAGAAAAGAAAATAAAACAGCTATACATACAACATATCGTGCCTTGAAAGCTTATGTTGATGACCTTGCGCAAAATTACAACAGACTGCACACGCGCGCACACACACTGGCAACCAAAGTAAATATGAATAAGCTAGCTAGATAGCTAGCTATACATCGATGAACAGATCCAAGAATTGGTTCAAGGTTACAAGAACCAACACACAACACAGCCATCTACCCTGTTTAGCTCAAAATAACATCAGCTAGCCATCAAAATATTAAGTCTTGGTACACATGTAGCTACCCTGAAACTTCCAGTACACATTCATCACCCACATCCCTACACCACATAACATCAATGAAGTTGAAGAGCAAGTTTGGCTAATGGCCGGAATGAGCAACCATTGTAGCTCACTTGCACAAATCTCCTTGGTAGCTGGAATGATCTTCTCTTCCTCCTCTTTATCTGAAATCCAAATTAACTATCACCGGTTAATTTCTTACTAGATTCATAAACACAATAAGTGAGTGTGCGTTCCGATCTGATCCAGTATACAAGAATGGGGTCACCATCTGGTGTACACTAGCAGCTTGATGAATCTTGAAATTTCTCCAGGAAAAAAATAAACAGGTTGATGGATCCATCCTAATTAGCTATCACATGGCATTAGAAAAAGTATGGGAATCTTTTGCTACATGCAAGTGCATGGAATTTGCGAACATCTGATCTGATCTGCTCTGCAGACTAAATTGATGAGGATGCATTTTTAAGGAATAAGCTGAATACTTTTCACTAAGTGACATGTCAATCTCATGCACCACTAACACATATTTTTGTCAAGACTAAGATGGAGAGGAACCTCACCGAGAGCAGCATGTTGTCGATATTATCGGCAGCAGCATGTTGGGCAAGTCACCAGCGACGGCAACACGGGGAGGACGCCAGCTGCAGCAACTCAGGGCATGGGAGCACAAGCTCTCCCTCCATGCCTCCCCGTGGCCATTATTGCGCTATTGTGAGCTTCAGCTCCCCACCGTCTCTGGACACCCCCGCCATCAGCGACACAATATCGCCCCACCGGTGGGAGAAGCTACAAGTCAGGTGGATGTGCTAAGCCGGCTAGGGCCACCACCTGCTGCATGAGAGAGGGTGGCAGCTGCAGCTCGGGGAGGACACCGGAGCAGCTGTAAAAGATAAACATAGTGGTATTAGACCCCAAAAATCGACCATGTCAAAAATTATTAGGGGAAACATAAGAATAAACTACATAGTGAGGGTTAAGTATTCTCCGCGAGCAATGTTATAAGTGAAGCATTTCTTGGTAGGATCAACTAAAAGTATGCATATTCATGACTGATGGTTAGAAGTACTCCAAAGATGAACAACCAGTTCCTGTCCCAAGTTGATACCAATATATCATGACTATTTGATAACAAATGACAGAAGAAAACATGCTTACTTCTACAGAGACAACAGACCAGCAGAGGTTTACTTCTACACATACAACACACCAGCAGCACAATACATCAGATATGCGGCTCCCAGATATGGAATAGAAGGAGGACTAAGATGACAAGCATTATAAAGAACGACTGAATTACTAATGCCACTAACAAAGCATAACTAATGGACCATCCATGTGGATTATATATTCCAGCAAACCTTGCAAACCAACAAAAAAGACCTAGCAGTGTATAGGTATGTAATACATTCCAACAACCTTGTGAGTAGGGCAACACCAAATGCACATAAAAGGAAAATCAAGACGACCTTGAGCTTTAAGCCATTACAACATGCTCCTTTGGCAGTCTCCACGAACCATCAATGCAGCTTGATGATAAGCTTCTACAAACTTCCAGGAAGCACGAGAAAAAACCGGTTCCATGCACTCAACCCACCTATCCAAGAAATGCCAGTTAACATAATATAAATCAGTTGAGCATGATTATGGGATGCGATCAGTAGAATATTTTAGAGAATCAACCAGCTGGTGTTATAATTTTGTTTGCTTGAAGAGCAAATGTTTTGTTCCATACAAAAATAAGATATATCCCTAACTTACACAAGATTAGAAGGTTATTCCGTTATTGTGTGACCAAAACCAACAACATGATGGTGCAACAATACAAGATTAGAAGGTGATTATATTTTTTTGTAACTAGAACCAACAAACATGATGATGCATGAAAATCAAAGCTAAATTGTATATGCAGCTTGAGAAGAACAAACAATGACATCCCAGTTTTAATAAGGCCCACATATTAGTTAGACTACAACAAATCGAAACTAACCATTGAAAGATGTTCTCTGTTTTCAACACTATATTAAAGAAGACAAAAATATGACCATATGCTCTTATGTTTTACGCAAGTCTGCCATGAACCCTTTTCTTAGAATAGTCAATTTAACATATTTGATATTAGTGGTGCTATACGGATGTATAAAATTATCTGATTGCAATTGATGAGTTCAACAAAGACATTCAAAATAAAGAGAAAAGATCATGAATGGAAACAAGGCCACATGTCCCACTACCCAGGAGCATAGTGATTGGATGACAATAAATACCAAATCAGGAACAGTGGAGCCTATGGGCAGCAAAAATATCACATGCAAGCAAAGCAGATTTGTCAACACTATCTGATGTCTAGGCGCTACATAAATCACAAAAAGACAGCTAGCAACACTGACTATTTGCACAGAAAGGAAAAGAATTGGAGCGCACACACATCACATTTGCAGAAGCAGTACTAAAAGAAGTAGCACTTCATGTCTGAATAAGCTCTCACACAGACATGTGTACAAGTACGACAACTTGCTCAAGTCCTAAAATCATGCAACGGGTGCCTTTGGTCAATACCTTGAGAGAAAGGAAAGAAGTGGATAGTGGAGTCAGCTGCTCCTCTAGTTTGGTGTTTCTCAACCACAACATCATGCTTCTCCTGCAAGACATATGCAGAATCAATTCCAGATCCGACAGATAACTCATCATGAAATAGAAAGGATGGAACTGATAAAGCCATTTCAGCAACATCTATCTTTCTACGAGCAACACAAGTATCAATAAGGCAACAACATATTTCATATAAGCCAACTAAACAAAAGAGCATGGCCACTTGTATCATTCAAGTCTAGTTCAGCTCCAAATAGCTAGAAGATAGCAGATACCAAAACCAGCATGCACTGAAGTAATTTAAACTCCAGGTCACCCCCCGCATCAAATCGAAAGATGGATTAGGGTTGAGATTAATTAACTCAACCAGTAGAAACTACTCAGGTGACAACAACTAGTGTCAACACCTAGTAAATTAGAAACGAGCTGCTCGAGCTTCACAACACAAGGAACAACTAGCATTAGGTCACAAGAAACCATTAGATGGATATAACTTACACGAAGAATAGACAATAGGTCCATGTTCATGAATACATCACAAGAAATCACCCCCTGAAATCTAGTGGATAATCACAAGGCACAACACACACTACTCGTATGTGTTCTACATAGTATGGGTTTACATGACCATGTTATTCTAAAAACTGAACCTTTAAGTTATACATGATATATAGTGCTTTAGATAGTAACACGATTAAACAATGTCCAAGATAGAAAAACAAGTAACGATGCATCGTTATCAAAATTTCATCACAGTGGAATCACTTTGTAGTCCTATACTATTTGTTTCATCCCTCGATGATAATTCATCGAAGAAAAGTAACAACACACACAAACCTGGAAGAAGAGCACTCCATTGCAGGGGTCCGAAAGGCCTCTTATTCTGTCATCTCCAAGAGTTCTCTTTGCTGCTGTCGAAACTGGAAGTCTGGAACCACATACCTTGATAGTCTTAGCAGCATAACTAGAAATATAGATATAAACCAAAAATACAACACTACAACATGACTTGATAGTCTTAGCAGCATAACTAGAAATATAGATATAAAAAATAGAACACTGCAAATTCATTTGGCAGCTCCAAAGTGGGTCTGATATTTTCTTGTATCTACCACTTGTAATAGTATTAAGCACTTGAGGAATTAGGCATATAATCAATATCTCCTACAAAATTTGCTTCCTATGTACAACAGATTTCTACAACAATATATTACCATCTAATTAACTAAGACCACTGACTTCACATCAACAGACAGCTTCCAGCCTTACTAATGTTGATAAGCAGAAAAGAGGACATTCCGTATAATATAAGTGCAATTAAATCATCTACGGACATCATAACCACACTATTACTACTCTGTGATTACTACATTGGAGTCCACGATCCCAACAAGTAGTAAAGCACCAATTATGCTAAACATATTGGTGAACAACTTGAAATGAGATGAGAGCAGAATGTAGTTGGACAGTATACTAGCATCGTAATTTGACCAACAAAACTAGTTCTAATGGCAGAGCAGCCTCACCTCCTCAAGCAACTTCACGCTGAAAAAAGTTCATACTATTGAATTTTCGTAGTGCCTCATCTTTCTGATGTAGCTTCCAGCAAAAGAACAATAAGCTGTGAAAAAAGTGGCCACTTGGTCAGATGTCATGCTTATTGTTGTGGCATACTATAAAAATGAAAAGGTTTAAGTCTAAAGATCATAAGATGATGTATATATATGCTGATAAAAAACAATGAAAATGATAAGTACAAAGCAAAGGCACTTCTAACAGAATTTTGGTTAAAGGGGTTGCAAATTAATCAATCCAAAATCAAATCATTCATTCATAGGCAACATATATGCTACCGAAGGCAACAGAATTAGGCAACCAAAGGAAAACCATATGCATCTCACTAACAACATGGTATCATTGGTATGCATCCTTAAACTAATGCAACTCTGGCATAAACAAAGATGTTCATATGTGAGAAGCACTTCCATAAGAAAACCCGTGAGAAGTGAGGGGAGAAAGGTCGTAAACCTGGAAGCTGAAGCTGAGCATGCCGCTGGGCAAGGAAGAAGACAAATCAGATGGCCAACTCGCATAGTTCCCTCAAGTATCATCTCAGAAGGCAATGAACACATGGACGACTTTTCCCATATTTTTGATGCTGCTCTCTCAGTTTTTGTGGGTGACACTCTCTTCCTTGACATGGACCACCTAAGAAAACTCATGGTGTCAGCTGCTTCCATCGATCCCATGCTCCCTGCCACCGCCGAGGCGCCGACATCTTTTTCCACTGCTCAGTGACAGGCAGCAGGGAAGCTGTAGGAGGAAGGCGAGATGAGCACATCACCCTAGAACTTGGTCCTCACCGGCTTGGTCAAGTTGACCGATCTGGGAAGAGCTTCCAACACATGTACCGGATCTTCAAGATTGTAGTCTCAAAAAATTACAAGGAAAATATGATGAGAGGATTGCTGAAAATATGATCTTCATAGTGTTGAAACAAACTATGGACTCAAATAGGATCTTCTATCTTTCAAGGAATTTCTACAACTTACAAGACAGAACATGTCGAAGTACAGAATTGAAGTTTTGCTAGCAATGGAAACCTATTTAACCATTCCAGGTGGTGTCATATGCAACAACTATTTTTTTGATAAATCACTAAAAGTACGGCACTTGCTATAAAAACTCGGTGTTTTGCATCGCACTACAAAGATTACATCACACAAAGTATGAAGGTCACAGCTGTCAGACAATATGATACTGGAATGGTATCAATGAAGCATGCCGAAGGAGAAAAGTTCGACTTCACAAAGTTAGCTATGTATGTCAATGTAAAACCTGCAACAATAGGTACAAGAAAAATAGTAGGATGGTTCCAGGCAAAATGGACTAAATTGTCAGAAGATCAAAATTTGGCACTTGGATACCAAAGAGACATGGAACTCCTTATTTTCAGCAAGATGCCAAACATTCCCACATTGCATAGGTAGAACTAGGTAATTATTGGAAACATGATGATGGTGTAATCAAAAGATGGCAATTTGTGTGGCACTAGGACACTAGCTACCAGTGGCTGAGCTTGAAAACAATTCATGGACGGGCCAAGCTAAAAGAAACACAAAAAAAGTTATTCTGAAACACACCATTTCACTACACATTAGTCATTTATTTAAAAAATTGATTCTGGAAGCTGCGTCGATGCGCTTGTCCACCTGAAAGTTTATAATTTTGTAGATGCCAGCATCATGTACACGTGCTTCTCCGCAGATACTCGATGCTAGACTGTACACCCTCGCTGGTGGAACTAGTTAAAGTGACAAGCAGAACTTGAGAATAAGTTGCATGGATCGATCGGCATCCTCAAGCACAAGCACAACACATCACGTTTCTAGCTCTATGTGGAATCTTGAATGCCAAGTGATGTCAGTATGTCATGGTGATCAAAGATGCAACACAAGGTGACTAATGAAAGGTGATCAATGCCATCTTGAATTTGGAGAAAGAACGAGAAGTACATGGACATTAAACTAGAGAAGATATGGGCCCGATTCAGTCGGAGCGGCGCTCGCCAGCTGCTGGATCTCCCAAAGCCGTACCTCCACGCTGCAACTACGGCGATCCCTAGACGCCCTCAGGCTACGGACGGCGGCGCGGCCCTGCTACCTCCTGCGCGCTCAACCGATACCCCCCTGTCTGCAGTGAGGCGCCTCCATTTCCATGGTCGTGGTTTCTTTCCATCTGTTGACTCCTTTTAGTCTCGGACAGTCGAGCGAAGGAGGCGTGCTTATGGGCTGAGCCTTAACTGTGTACAAGTCAAAGAGAAATTTGCTAAAATCCTGGGCGGGCCATGGCCCAGTTCAGCCTCAACGTAGCTCCGCCAGTGCTAGCTACACAAAACATAACGCTAGAATGCCACAACCATAGCTCAGAGAAGAGCTGGAGATCACCTAAATGGGGATGGCAGTCTCGGTGCGCGCGCGCCAACAAGCGCTAACCTGTGGTGCAACCGAGGCCAGGGACAACAACAGTAGTTCCTTGACACTGTCAGGGGCAACAACAGTAGTTCCTTGACATTAACTACAAAAATGGGCAGGAGAATAAGCAAGATGAAATCGAGGTTTGGAGGCAGGGAGGCAAAGTCGAGGACCGTATGGTAGGTAACGATAATTATGTTAGTACAAACAAATGAATCAGGTGGATAAGTGTTGTACAACAGCATAAACAAGCATGTAAACAATGGTTGATCGAGCATATAAGATTAAGTTCCATATGTGAGGAAGATCATATATACATAACCAACAACACAAACAAGAACTGATTTCAATAAAGCAAGAAAAATAGACTGAAAGACAAGACTGTTATGCGCAAATACTGAAGTTTATTTTTGGGAAACAATAACAGATCAATCCTCAATGAAGAACAAAAATGCAAAACTACAGATCAAGATTCAAGATAAAACATGTTACATGTAATCAAAGTATCACAAGCTCGCAATACATTCAATCAGGACCACTCATAAATCATTCTCTCCTAGAGTCAGTTCAATCCAATTCATATGAGCGCAAGCAAATCAAATTTGTATAGAAAAAGTTGTGGTTGAGCACCTGCTCACTACGCACCCATGTCCGCGACTATTGTTTCCCCTTGGGATACAAGAGCTCGGCCCACATGCGCGCAGACGGTTACGAACGTTGCTTAGCAGTGTCTTCTAATTAACTCGTGGGGTAGTAGGGTAGGGCTCTGTAGCATAGGGACATAGAGTTTGACTTATCTGTTTCATTGTCTTGTATTAACAACTGATAAGACTAGAGGGCAACATCTGAATTTTTGCAGTCACCTGAAGGTTAACTAGCTGGCACAACTAAACATTTAATTGCCGGTATTATAATTGGGAGAACCTTACCCTTGTCCTAAGTTCTACATAAACTGCACAAGTGCTAATCATGGTCAACACTACACTTTTTTCAGTATAACATGCTAGTTTTGGGTACCGTCTCGGACATTATATTTTGATCTAAAGCCTCTAAAACGAACAGGGTCACGAGCTTGATAAAAGCATGAAGTAAAAAAAAACTAACAGATTAGTTTTCTGGTAGTAGCTTGGCGACACACTCATCCCAGGATGAGAAGTAAAATACCTGCATCTCAATCTCAGCTTTATGGTGGACACGGTACACCTCACAGTGACAGATGGCATTGTGTGCCGCATACATCAACACATGTTCTATGCACATGAAATACTGTAGCAACCCGAGCGTGGACAACATATGTAGACGAAAACTGGGAGCATCGCTAGATGGTGAGTCAGACTGGCGTCAGAAACTGCTCACATCCCAGGAGTCCATGCGATGGTGGGACAGTACAGATATGGGTGTGCAATGCACACCTGCTCAAAATGTCCGCTCTCATTTGTATAAGCACTGAACAAACAAATGGAGAAGAAATCCTCAACCTACAAGTTTCTGCACTATATATGCAAAAATGCAGTAATCGACATGATTGTGATCAAGGAGGTACCTTCAAATACCGTTGTCTACAAGCTCCTAAACAGCAGTGGCAAGGTCGCTGCAACATGCCTTGGGGGCGAGAAGCTCTGCATTGCCTGCATACAACAAGACACTTGGAATTAACAACACACATTTAACAGTTCAGAACCTATTCAAGCATAGCTATTTCCAAACATGAAAAAGCCTCCAATATTTGACAATTTAGATTCCCAACTTTTCCCATAAAAGCATAACTGGCTCATTGCATGGACATGAACAACAAGAATAGATTACACAACACCGATCCCCATAATATCCGGTAACAACGAGAAAAACCCTTTAACATAAAAATGTATTAATTACATAAAATCCACAGCTATGATTATTTAAAGATATTATTAATAAAGAAAATACTTGTAAGGATAGTAATAGCTAGATTAAGTACATAATTGACAGTAAAAAACCTTTAACATAAGCCAGATACTTGAAAGGATAGTATAGCTAGATTAAGTACATAATTGTACAGTAAAAAAGCCTTTAACATAAGGCAGATAATTGAAAGGATAGTACTAGTTAGACAAAAGCTAACAGGTTCAGTGAAGGTACAATACTACGATTCATAAGCTAAGATCAAATGTAGTAACATTGTGTTCTTATCCGTGCTATCAAACCCACATCAAGCGAATACCACAACAAATAAACAAAATTTGATGAAGAGAACTAAACATCACCAATCCAGAACGCCCACAAAAAAAGGCCTTTAATAACAAAATTACCTACTGTTGCTTGCTCGATTGCTAGCTAGTAACGGCGGTGCATATGTATATACAACACTACACAAGCACTAGCCAGATCACAAACCAACAACAATAATGCAACTCTAAAAGTACACACAGGACTCCTATAGAGAGCTACACGATGCATGTACGAGAATATAACATAGAACTCAGTACTTCAAGAAAAACCAAAATACCAGGGAGTTCCAAACTACAGCAGGAGAGCCACAAATGTGGTACCTGCTCGGCAATCATGGCTATCAAAACAAACAGTAGCATGTAGTACTTCGCAAGGAACCACAAACTGATACATTCACTGTTATCTACAAACCAGTACTTCCAACAACCTAGTAATAGGGCCACACCAGGCACATAAAAATGGAAAGCAATTAAGACGACCTTGAGCTTTCCAGCTGCTACATCATGCTCTTGGCAGCCTCCCCTGAACCTGCGCTGCACCTCGATGATCTTTGGGTGGGCAGTGGCCTGTGCCCGGAGTCGATCTCGGTCTGCTGCACCTCCTCACGCTAGCTGCTGCTGCTGCAGGATGAGGCTAGCACTAGCATCGATGGTGATTGAGCACATGTCCTCGAGCACACCAGGCACGGCCTGCATGGAAAGTCTTTTATGTTTGTGTGCAGCAGCACAATGCATGAAACTAGGATGAATAAATTAGCTGCTACCTTCTTTTGTTAAGACCGTGTATAACAACAGGTGATATATGATGTACTAGTTCCAGAGCGGAAGAATAGAGTCAGTGGAATTGTCTTCCTAGCTAGCAGGAGTATATACGGTATGTGCTTTGTACGAGCAGCAAGCAAGCAAGCGGCAACTATGTATGTTGAGATGGAAACATATATAATACCTTGTCCATCAACATGAGTAGCAGCGTGACTCGTCTGGCAGAAGGTGCGAGAAATCCTCCTCCTTGCATGTGGTTCCAAATCGGTGATCTTCGCAATATAAGTAGTTTTTTGTGTGGGGTCGTATTCGATTGGAGCGCGGGTCAGGGGGAAAAAATCTGACCTTGATGTCGATGAGGAACTCCTCCTGAATGGTGGCGGCGTGGTGGGGATTGGGGGCGAGCTCCCGCAGGACGTGGACGCGCCCCTCCCAGACTTCAGACGCAGTGCTCACGGCCGTGCCGACGGACTCCCTTCCTTCGGGCGACCCCGCGAAGACGGCGGCGAAGCAGCAGTGCCGGAGCTCCCACGCGGCGGCGGCCGGCCTCAGAGGCAGGCCGTGGCTGCGGATGGCGAGCCGTCGATGCGCTAGATGCCGAGGACGACCAGCGGCTCCAAAACAATGAGGCCGGCCCCCATCATCGTCGACACCGGCCGGCAGGCCCGTAGCTAGAGCTACCGAAACTGCACGATTGGAGGCGCGTGGATGCGGCTTAGGCTAGGGATTCCACCGGTGGTGTGAGGAGCCGGAGCGGCGTAGGCGGAGCGAGATTGTTTGATGCCGGCAAGGACCAAGAACGGTGGAGTGGCGACGCAGAGACTGCTCGGGGCAGAGGAGGAGAAAGGCAGAGAGAGGTCGCGATGGCTCAGTGATTGAACAATTTCGTCTCGGTAGTTTTCTTTTGTCTCGGTAATTACTAACTCTAATTTTCTCGGTAATTAGTGGCAGGGGAATCGAGGAGACATTGGTAGGGGAATCGAGGAGAGCATGACTTGTGCCTTTTCCATTTTTCATTAATTAATCGAGGAGTACTTCTTTTGTGTGAAACATTAAAGTAGTTAGGAGTACCTACCTTATTTATGGAACTTCTTTTGTGTGAAACATTATAGCGAGCTAGTCAATTCGCGAGCATGTACATCTAGCATGACTGAATTTGAGAGGAGGAGAACTCAGGTAATCAATCAAGAACTTATGTATTGTATCTATATATAATCTATGCATGCACGGTTGTACGGAGTATATACTCCATCCATCACACGTAAGATGATATCTTAAATTTGTCAAAACTTATATATACATAGACACTAAGATATTCTTTACAGGATGGAGGGACTACTTCATATCACTATCTTTTTATTTTCAAGAATTTTTACTAGCGGTGCCACAAAATCACATCAAGTATCCAACACCACCGCTCCGGTCATCGTACGACAAAATTTGGTATACAAAAAAATTACTTGATCTAAGTCGATAGTACGAGAACGATTGGATTACCTAATTCAAGTCAACAATTAATATTGCTAGCTCTCGGGACACCATGGAGATGCAAGCTGCAATCCTGTAGTTAAAGTAGCTTGCATATATATGCATGCATCTCCCATGGCTGCCCGTAGCTTATGTAGTATAATTTAGTGAAGCTTTGGTTGATCCCATCGATCTAGCTAGCTCTGATCAATGACGGTCATGCATGCCCATGTACTTTCCGAAAACATGGTTGATTCATGCCATCAAAAGGCATCTCCGAGGGTTGATGGTCTAGGTCCTATGGATCGGTGCTTCGAGAGGGACGAGTTGATGAAGAAACACCTGGTCCAAGGCATTTGAGCGCACCTAGAGTGGCAAGGCTTAACCAAATTAAGTGACCATGACTCAGAGAAACGGATAAAACACGTCACTATGTAGGCGAAGCTTGGGGCGAACCCTAGAGTGGGTGCCGCGCCTTCGCCAACGGTGTTCTCCCGGTCCTTGCCTCGTCGGGTGGATCATTATATTATGAGTGTGGAATCTCCCTGCTAGTCATACCTATGTCACTCCACCTCCTCGGTATCGCTAGAACCAGCATTATATTTCGAGCGTCATTTCCCCTCCTCATCCGAGCCATGTACTCGGAATGCCTACCCCGCTCCTCGCCGTAGCTATCATTGGATTCTAAGTTTTTGTGGTATGGATCAATAAGTCATAATATTGGGGTCTACCTATTCCTTCATGAACCTTGTGGTAGCCCTTGACGATCAGATCGACCGCATAAACTTACATTGTCATATAAGATTATAATTTTATACTATATAAGCTACGGACCAAGTAAATTTATCGTTTGATTTTAGCTGAAAGATTTAGTATGACAGTTGTGAAATATAATATACTAGAACCAGGGTTCTAACTAGTTGCCTTTTCTCTCACTCTATGGCCATATATTGATCCATTTCAAAATTGAGGTATTTATGATTTGTGCGTGAGAGCAAACTATATGCATCATATGGGTATGGTGGTGTGCTTTGCATGCATAGTACAGTACTTGTGTTTGCATGTAAGCATAAGATAAATGGTATACCAATTTACTGGATGATATACTGCTAGCCATGCAGTTTTGGGATCCATGTTTTGCTGCAAAATAGCACGTGACTTGACATATTGAAACGAGATTGTCACGTGAAGAAATCGGGTGGGCGTCCACGCGTAGCTTTCGATGTTTAACCAACTGTATATGTTCAGAATTTTCATCTCTCCCTCTTTTAAATTTTTATTATTTTCAATTCTATTTTGCTACTTGTACAAAGGAGCCACCTAGCTAGGCGGTTCATGAGTCGTGACTATATATCTTATGAGGCCTTTTGTCAATAAAAACAACTGATCTATAGATGTGCACCTCTATTTTTACTCTAACCCTAGGGATGGAAACTAGTAGGATAAACCGAATTATCTGGTATTCATACTTGAACATTTGAAAATAGAAATGGTAATATCTATACCGTACCTGGACATCTATGGAAATGGATTGCGATAAATACCCGGATTCATTTTACTGACACAAAAATGATGAGGTACTGAATTATAAAGCAAATGTGGAGATGAAAATGGATATATCTGTATTTGAATATGATTATGTTAGCCAATTTTAGCTATCATATCCTGACATGCCAGTTTCCTAACCTAGAAAAACTAACAAAATGGTAAAATGTACTTTTTTTTATTGAACTTGAAACAATTGTGTATTATATTAGTATGTCTATCTCTCCACCGCTCTCTATATATATATTTGACTCATTATAAGTCACTAGTCTATTATTTCGTGTTATTCCTATCTATTTTGAAGTGACAAAACGTTTGATTCCATATGTATCCGAGTACATCCGCATGTGTAGAATTGGACTGAAAACACGACAAGATGAATGTTGATGAATGTGGTTGGCGAATCACTCTAGTAAATATAAAATAAAATAAAGTTGGCATTATTTAGTATCTAAGCGTAAATATCAATTTATTTTTCATGCAAGACATATCAAATTGCATACGTAATATTAATTGTAATGCACATGAAATAACATGCATTAACAATGATATAACACATGTTTACCTGTAGGAGAATAAAGATTATCAAAAGTAACATGACATAAAATAATAGTGGATATGTCACATTACCACTTCCTCATTAAAGCATCCCCCTCTCATTCTTTTTGATATTTTATGTCCATTATTGTTCTCTTACCTAAACAAGTCTAGAACTCTAACAAACATCCCATTTCCCACCTATTGACTATCGAGCTCTAAACCTAGCATCCTCTACCAAGGGTAACCATCATTGCTGCATGCGGCGGCGACCTTACTACCAAGGGTCGCCGACCTTGCTACAAACCTCTGCCAAGGGTCGCCGACCTTGTAGTAAGGTCGGCGACCCTTGGTAGTAAGGTCGCAGCAGAGCTTCTATTCTTGTAGACAATGTTGGGCCTCCAAGAGCAGAGGTTTGCTACAAGGGGCTAGCGACGTTGCTTCCCGCGGTGGAGGCGGGTGCTTCCAACGGTTTTCGACCTTGCTACAAGGCGCTGGCGGCGTTGCTCCTAGCGGCGGAGGCGGGTGCTGCCAGCGGTCGCCGACCTTGCTACAAGGCGTTCGCGGCGTTGATGCCATCGGCGGAGGCGGGTGCTGCCAACGGTGGCCGGTCTTGCTACAAGGCGTTGGTGGCATTGCTGCCATGGCACGGTGGCGCTGCTACAAGCCGCGACACCCCGGAGGGGTGGTGAGCCATGGCGAAGGTGCTGCCAGCTACAACATCAGTGATGCGAGCAGATGGCGGAAGTGCTAGTAGCCCTGGCCGGAGATGCTGCAAGTAGCAACGGCGTTACGGCGAGCGGTGGCGCTACTACCAGGAGTCGCAGCCTTGCCGGACGGAAATGCCAGACTTAATTTATGTCGATATGTTACTAGGGGATCGATGCGCTTGGGAGATGAGGACGGGTTTTTTCCCGCGGTAGGATATGGATGGCGGGTCCACCCACGTTGTGAAGAAATGACATAGATCGGACGGACGCGCACTGCGGTTTGATTTGATCTAACGACTTGGGAGGTGGACGATCGGTGATTTCAATCGTTCGGGGCAGTATCCTTTCTTAATCCCCAAAACTCCTCTGCTTCTTGAGTAGTTAGGTACTTAGATAATTTCACATGATATCCTTCGCAATCCTTTGATTCGAAAATTATAGTTAAATTTCTCGCATGCATGGGCCGCCTTGTGATTTCGTTGCATCCGAGACTCCTCGCTCAGTTAACTTTACTCCGGTTGAAACCGAGGTTTTCCGTCTCTTAATTGGGATTCAGTATCTATTCCTATGGTTTCATACCCAAGACGGTGGTAGAATGATTGGATGAAAGTTTTCTAGGGTTTATTTCTAAGGTTTTGGAGGGAAATTTTAGTCTGCTGGGCTAAAAACGTAAAGAAGGAGCCCAGTCGGACAACCAAAACCAGCCCACCTGGTCCTGTTACCCTGAACTCTCCCAGATCGATCCCATCCTTTTCTCAAAAAAAAAAAAAGATCGATCCCATCCACCATTCCCCCACGCCGCCGCCCCAGCCTCGCCGGCCACCTCTTCTTCCCCACCTCCTGCGCCTCGTCTCCTCTACCTCCGGCGCGTCCTCCTCCATCTCCTCTCCGTCGCCAACTCCCGGACCAGCAGCGCCCTGGTGCCCCTCGTATCTGGACAAGCACCCCACAACAAGGGAAGTGCCCCTCCTACTCCTCGCATCCATTGCCACGGCTAGCAGGCCGAGGGCAGGGGACGAGGAGGGCGGCGTCATCCCGTACCAACTCCCCGAGGTGCTGCTGCTTCCGACGGCGTCCCCGACCTGCTGTTGCACTCCACCTCCCCAACCTGCACTGCTGCCCGGTGAGCTCCGTGTCGTCCTCCTCCATCCATCCTTGCTAAAAAAAAATGAATCTTTTATCATGTTGAATGTGTAGACAGTAGAGAATCATGCGTGCATGGATTGAAATTGTTGTCTCGCTCAATTAAAATTTATTGCCTGCATAGGCAGTACATGTGTAGGCAACCCTGGGGCGCACTGAGGTGGGCATTGGCCTTCCCCACCAAGGTTGCTGCTTTGGTGCCTCCCTGGGCATGGGCAGAGCATGCTTGACGTTAGAGGGGAGATGGAGGGAGGCTGGAATGGAGGAGCTGTCCTTGGATTCTCCCTCCGGTTTGATCCCATGAGGACGGGCTTTGATCGTGCTGTGGTCCTGCTTCTGTGCTGATCAGCCACCTCCTTGGCTGGACCGAGAACAGCAGCCAGGGGAGTCGCTGGGATCCGCGGTGGTGGTCGCCGCCGCCGTTGTTGTTTACTTGTCTGCGCGATTCATGTCCGATCAGCAGCCTCGCCGGCGACGTATGCCCGCTTCCGCTGTAGATAAGCCAAATTCCGGTATGCAGCCTGTCTTTTTCATGCTTTAGCTCTTAGTATTACCTCCTATTGCTGTGTGCGCATCCATAGGTAGGTTGACCATGTGTGTTGTTTAGTTGCTGTGCTCTTTGTGGAGTTGGTTATCTAAGTACAGCGTAGTAGTATAATGATATGTATGCTTTCGATATTGCTAACCTGCTGTTTTATTTGGTGTGTGCATGTTGCTTATGGTATTGTGCACTGGGACTGGGAGGGAAGATGAGGCCAGTCGGGACGGCACGGCGGACTTGGCCGTAATATACTGTATGAACTCTTTTAATATGCAATTGAAGTGTATTTTTGTGGAGACAATGAGAAGTTGTAACAGTGTAATTTGCAATTTCCCTGATTACTGGAACCTAGTGTTTCTGGCCCGGCAGCTTTCCAACTGCTGGCACAGCTTCCCTGTGCTCAGATGCTCCCGCGTCGACGGCATGCATGGTGGTGGTCTGGCTTGCTAGCGTAGGTGGTCGATGGAAGCAAAGAAGGCTCCCTACCTACTTTTGTGTAGGAGCGATGAACTATACATTGGAGGAAACTCCGGTCTCTTTTAATTGATTTTGATTTAGTACAACTTTGTACAAAATTTAAGTCAATTAAAAAAGGCAGGAGGGAGTAGTATATAGATGGCTGAATCGTTGCTTCCACAGGTTGACGGCGTTGCTGCCGGTGTGGATGATCGTGTTTCTTGAAAGGTTTGGTTTGGTGCTCCAAACGCTCACCGTCGGTGACGGTGCTTGCAAGGGGAGGGATGCTGGAGACGAATTTTTGCAAGGGTAACAGATCCTGCTTTGAATTATTAAAGTAATAACAACTTAAGCTAAATATGGATCATTGACATGAATTTCCTTTAGCGGGAAGCAATTTTTTGCAAGTTTTCGTGTTTTGCAACTGGCTTTTGGTTCAATCAGACATAAACGAGAAGAAAAAAAAGAAAGAAAGAGAGGCGAAACGACCGGCCGGGTCGATGGCTTCATTCATCGAGGATGAACGCTTGGGGTTTGGGGAGAAGAAAAAAGGAAGGAAGGAAGGCGCGTGGAACGAGCGAGGCTCGGAGAGATTTAATTGGATGGATCCATCCGTTAATTACGTGCGTGGCCCTCTTTTCTTTTCCGTAAATAAATAAACAGGCCAACGAATTAGAAAAGGCGAATCAAAGGCGAATCGAAGACGCTTTTTTGGATCGGCGAGCGTGCGCGCGCGAGTCAACCACCTTTAATTAGCTGGCAGCGCCAATTAAAAACGAAAGAGAAGAATCCCGGCGCACGCGCGCGCGGCTGACCCTTTGGCTCGGAATAAGCCACCGATGACTCTTAGGTGACGTCTTGTTTCAGCTGTGTTGCTCGCTCCATGCGTACGGCGGCGGTCGAAGGAGTGGTGGTTGCCGGTGCTGTTGGAGAGTGTTCGATCGGTGGAGTGGCCGGGCCGGGCAGCACGTAGTTATATAGGAGGCCGGGAGCCCTGACACGCGGGCTCGCTCGTCCCCAGTGACAGTGAGTAGTGTACGTACGTACAGTGCAAGATGTGTAGAATGCATTAATGGTACAATACGATCGTCACAAAAACTGGCTTACACTTTCCGGACTCAGACTTTTCTAGTATCACTACCTCTAAAAACAAAATAAAAAAGTTATACTCCTTATTACAAGGTTTATGTATAACTGCACCATAGTATCTTTTGTCTTGTCCTAAAAATATGTGCAGGGTCAAATGGCGAGCACTAGGCCTGGCATGGACCGAGCCTTGGAGTTGGAACTGGGCGACTGGCTCTCCCACACGGCCCACACCACGTCCTTCTTCGCGGGGAGGCTCAGCTCCCTCACCGTCACCGACGTGTTGAAGTACTCTCGGAAGCTCGTGATGACTCCGCCGCGGATGCACCATGCGTGCACCCAGTAGTCATGCTCGCCGGCCCACCCCTCAGCCACCACCCACCCGCCTTCACCGGAGACGCCGCCTACCTCTGCAACCCGTGCCGGTGCGAACCGGAACGCCGTTGTGCCCGCCGACTCGCCGGTCAGGAGGCGCCGCATGTGCTGGCACCGGCGCGGCCCGTGGAACCACCAGTCCACGTCCGCGGCAAGAAGCGCTGTCACAGCCGCCGCGTCGCCGCGGGCCAGGGAAGCGTAGAGGGACTCCACAACCTCCCGGTTCGACTTGCAGGGTGCATGCTTGGCCATGGTAGCGTGACTACGTTGGATGGATGCAGCTTCAGATTGGTGTCCTCTGCTGTGAATGCTTCAGGTCGAGATAGAACTGGAGAGAGCTAGATAGCTGTGAGTGTCTGTGCTGAAGATGGTTGGTGCATGTATGTATATATAGCTAGGCTAGTTGTGCAAGGTGCGTGACATGGCCTGTGAGGGAGACGATATACCGTAGTATCAAATTATATATGTACATGCATGTACACGTCTGCGGCCTCTGAGATATCGATGAATACATAAAGCGATTTGATTTGCCAAGTTGCTTTCGAAATTGGAGCTAGCTAGCATCGTAGGAGCAGACGAACAAATGAACAAATAGAAAATTGGAGTACCACGACAGGTTTGATCACTAGTACAACTGATCATCGAAGCATCTGAAGAACGTTGATTCGTAGGGTCCTGACTTCGGACAGAGATTTGGTGCACATGGGTACTAGTGATCCTATTTTTTTAACAAAAAATTATATTTTTAAGTTTCAAAAAATTCTGAAAATAAATCCGTATGTAGTCAATACTGTATTCCACAAACTTGTAAAATATCATCTTCAAATACTTTATATTCTGATCTACACAAAAATGATAAAAGTCATTTCGAAATCTCCCAAACATATCAGATTTTGTCACTTTTTTCTAGCACAAAAAATAAATTTCAGGTTGAGATTTTACATGATTGTGAGAAGTATTACTGACAATCCCCAAAATTATTTTCAGATTTTTTAGTAACTTGAAAAAATGTATTTTTTAATATTTTTAAATGGCGAGAGCACTGGAGCTCGGGAGGCAAAAAAACACTTTCCACTTGACTTCAAACTATCGTAGAGCAGAACATAATGTTTTTACGATGTAGTATAAATATGATTTTTTTTCTATTCGTCCACCCATTCCAACGATGACATTTCACCTTTTTAAAAAATTAAAAACTAAATGTGTTTTACAATTTCTCATGGTCTTATGGGAAATAAATTATTACTAGTCGAGGCAAACATACACACGCACGCACGAACTTGAGGAGAGCATGCTACCCATGTCATTGTACTCAGTGTATAAGAGCATCCCCACTCGTTTGGGCTCCCCACGCCCAAATCCGGCGAAATTTAGCGCCGGATGGATGTAGTTTTTGGCCTGGGGAGGCCCATTTTTCCAGCCGCGAGCCCATGGACGCGCACCCACCGCGTGCATAGCGACGGTGCAGATCACCGGGAAGGGCAATCGTCGGAGTTTCCTCGCCGCATTGAACCGTCGCGAAGTGGATCGGAGAGCCGAAACGACTCGTCGGGAACGGTCGAAGTGGCCTCGATGCGAGAACCGCCGTAATGGAGCACGAACTCCGCGGAAGAGCAACCGGCGCTCTCTTTCATCGAGAGACCTACATAAACGGTTTTCGACGGGCTGAGCCATTCATTTGTTCTCTCGTCACCATCCTCCGTCAACCATGAGCGATATCTCTTGGCCATCGGACACCGACAGCGAGGGAAGCCGCCCGGATGGCGCCATTGGTGGGATCCAGTCCGCATCGTCCGAGCAGCGACGATTCCCCCCGCCGGCCGGCGAGGACGAGTGGGACGACGAGGAGGAGGACGAAGAGGCCGTGGAGCGAGGCCGAGGAAGAGGCCGAGGAAGAGGAGGAGGAGCGGGAGCGAGGAGGAGGAGCGAGGAGGAGGAGGACGAAGAGGTCGATGAGGACGACGAGGAGGAGGACTCAACTTCCTCCGACGAGGAGGTGACGAGCCGGAAGCGTCGCCGCGACGACGATGAGGCGGGGCCTTCTAAGAAGAAGAAGAAGTAGTTTAGTTTTAAAGTTTTTATATGTAATTTCTATGTTTATTCGAATTATATTCGAAATATATATATAATCTATCTATGTTGCACCACTTGAGAGTTCAAAGCTTTCGTTCGACGAGGGTATTGCCGTAGATCGGGAAGACGAGGGTTTTGCCGTAGATCGGGAAGACGAGGGTTTTGCCGTAGATCGGAGGCCATTGTCGCCGACAAGTTGGGGCCACGCCCGCTTTTCACTCGTCCGGAGTCCCCGAGCGCTCCCGGGGGGGCCGGGGATGGCGTGGGATCGCCGGATGGATTTAGGCCCAAATCCGGACGAAAACGAGGAACCGGGGGCGCGACTGGGCCGAATTACGCCGTCCGGATGGAAAAAACGCTCGCCGGGGGCCTGTTCGGGGGGACGAGTGGAGATGCTCTAAGAACTAGGAAAGCGGAACAAAAGCGTCGGAAGAGCCAAGAGCATATGCCATGCACACTAGCTATAAATGTGGTATGTCAGAGTCGTTCTTGTTATTTGGAGGGATTTACATGTGATATGTCATTTTCATCCCATAAAAGCCAAGTGGTGTCTCATTTTCATCTAAAGTTTACTAGTGGCATGTCAACATACCGCGAGTCATATGATGCTCCGATGCCAGGAATTTCCATTAAGGGCCAGTGGAAATTTGGCACAAATTAAGAGCAGCTGTCGTGGATTTTACAATAAACAAAAAAATTAAAAAATAGTAGCTGTCGTGGGTCCGATGAGCAACGTGGCCATGACAGGGGCGTGCAGCTAGCCCAGCAGCCTAGTTCGGCCGCGAGCCGTCGCCGCATCTAGAGCGGCCCACCATCACCCCAGCACACTACACTGCTGCACGCGGCCCAAACGGCAGGCGCAGCGGCCGCACCATACCGTCCGGACACACAGAAAAAAAAACATCTCGATAGGCAAATCAGAACAAAAATGTAGTACTACTACATGTAAAAAAAAAGTACTACAAGCTTTCAGTATTGTGTGAACTTGAGCTGGAGATAGGAAGAGTAGAGCGTCAGTACCTTTATTTTCAGGTCTACTTTGTACTACCTGGATCGGCGCGCCATTTCTTCCGAACTTGTAGTGTGGCTTGTGTTGGCATCTCTTCTTCGCATACGTTCAACGGTTCAAGTATCCATCATGGTGGAAGCATGAGCAGGGGCAGGAACCAAATAGGAAGCGATCATGTCTCCCTGTCTCTCAACACTCAACCATACTTTCTGATGATTTTTGTTTAGTACTACACTACTAGTGTACATTGGTTAGCAAAAGTTCTCTTTCCTGGTCCCTGTCTGCTTGTACCAGTTTCTAGCGTCAGTTTTGACATCCAAGTGGCACACTCTGCGGCTTGGCTCGTAGGAGTCCCTTCTCCTGCCAACCGTCCGTTTCTAATATCTCCTTGGGCTTGTGCTTTTGGGTCCAAAGTCACTTTCCAGTTTGAATTTGCTTTAAGCTGAAACTATGATCGCATAACTCCTGGACTAAGTGCGGCCGATTAACTTTTAAATAAAAAACATATTAATATTTTTTGAAAAAATCCGAATGAAATTCCATGTGATCACAAAAATACATTTCACATATACACAAAATTTGTTAACTAATAGGTTAATTTGGGCTAAACACACAAACAAAATTGTGATTGGGGAACATAGAAATAACTCTGTTTTTATCCACATCTTTATTGTGTGTTGCGGACATACTACCCATTAGATCTACATGTTTTAAAATTTGAAAATACATTTATTTTAGAAAAAGCAAAGGGATACATGTAGAATGTCGGGTCTGGCGCCGGTAGAGTATCTCCACACATGTTATGTATGTCTTTGGTTCGAATCAGCCTAATTGCGCAAAAGTAAGGGAAAGAATGTCTAGAAAATTCTTCCCCCAAATCGCATAATGTGTGGGAGCTTTCTGTAATGGGTACACCTTAAAAAATACTAAAGGGATACATGGATCATGTGTTGCAAGTATAATATGGTAGAGATAATTATAAATTGAGTTTGGTAGGATAATATTTTTTTGTGTTTTCATGGATAAAGTCTATCTCACCGTTCCATTGTAACTATATAAACCTCACAAGGGTTAGATCAATAGAAAAGGTATCAAAGTCAAGAGATCTCAAGTTCAATATATGCTCACACGGTATTAAAAAGAGATTATGCTGCCAACATCGAACCCACGCTAAGGACTAAAATCTCCTCTTCCTCATCCCCATAACGAGCGATATAACAAAGACTGAAGTCCTGACCGTGGTAGCTAGATCTGCAAAGAACCGCTTTATTGATGGAGATCTCCGCAACTCCTCACCTCAGCACACATGGCTCCGCCAACTGGATTACCATGACGAATAGGACAATGGCGAGGCAGCGCTAGATCCTGTCGGAAGGATTCACCTCCTCTTTCTTGGCAGAACACTAGAGACCAGCACTAACCATACTAAGACTACACCTACCTTTATATAGACTACTAGCTACTCTACAATATTTGGCGCTCCGACTCAGCACAACCCCATCGACATCGCCGCCGAGGATGGCCTCGGGTCAGTCTAGTTCACTGGGGTCCATTCTCAACCACTGTAGCGTTGTGAGAGGGGAGGGGGAAAGAGATTTTTCCGGTGATGTGTCCAATTAGTCACGCACATCATCTCGACGTTATTGTAGAACGATAGAGAGGGATATGCGGAATATGATGGATGTGTTACTGAGCCTCATGGGCGAATATATAAATTGGTACAAGACTTGAAGGCTAAGATGGCTCTTCTAGAAATAACGTAGGAGACTATGCTGCAACACTCTCCCTACTCTTATTATTATTTTTTGACTCAGTGTCATTGTGGGTAATTGATGACCCACAAGTATAGGGGGTGTATCGTAGTACTTTCGATAAATAAGAGTGTCGAACCCAACGAGGAGCAGAAGGTGTTGACAAGCAGTTTCGATGAGGGATTCACTGTAAATGCTCACAGACAAGTATTCAGGGGTTTTGATATAGCGAGATGAATAAAATACAAGTAAATAAAGTGCGAGAGAAATAATTGCAGCGAGTGGCCCAATCCTTTTTAGCACAAAGGACAAGCCGGTTTGTTTACTTATAATGACCAAACGTTCTTGAGGACACACGGGAATTTAGTCTAGTGCTTTCGCTTCATATAGCTGATTAATCTTCATTGTTTTGATAAGTGTTGTGTGGGTGAACCTATGCTAATGCACCGCCCTTCCTATGACTAATACATACTTGTGATTATACCCCTTGCAAGCATCCGCAAATACAAGAAAGTAATTAAGATAAATCTAACCACAACCTTAAACTCTGAGATCCTCGCTATCCCTCCCGCATCGATATACCAACGGGGTTCAGGTTTCGTCACTCCGGCAACCCCGCAATTAGCAAACGAATACAAGATGTATTCCCCTAGGCCCATAAATGGTGAAGTATCATGTAGTCGACGTTCACATGACACCACTCGAAGAATAACACCACAACTTAAATATCATAACATTGAATACTAGCCAACATAATTCACTACTAACATTTAGACTTCACCCATGTCCTCAAGAACTAAACGAACTACTCACGAGACATCATATGGAACATGATCAGAGGTGATATGATGATGAATAACAATCTGAACATAAACCTTGGTTCAATGGTTTCACTCAATAGCATCAATAACAAGTAGAAATCAATATCGGGAGAGTTTCCCCTATCAAACAATCAAGATCCAACCCTAATTGTTACAGCGGTGACGAGGTGCAGCGGTGGAGATGGCGGTGATGATGATGGATATGATGGTGATGATGATGGAGATGATGTCCAGCTCGATGACGATGACGATGGCGTCGATTTCCCCCTCCGGGAGGGAATTTCCCCGGCGGATTTCAGCCTGCCGGAGAGCTCTTTTCTCTCTGGTGTTTTCCGCCCCGCAGAGGCGGCTGTGACTCTTCGCGACTATCCTCTGGAGTTTAGGTTTTCGATACGAAGAATTACGCGAAGGAGAGGAGGCCAGAGGGGGCTGTGGGCCCCCTCCCCACATGGCGGCGCGGCCAGGGCAGTGCCTGCGCCGGCCTATGAGGGGGGCCCATGGCGGCCCTCCTCGGCTTCTCCTTTTGGCTACCTCCGTCTTCTGGAAAAATAGAATTTTCAGTATAATTCCCGTCAATTGTTGATCTTCCGAAATATTGCATTCTGACGGTGCTTTTTCCAGCAGAATCTGACTCCGGTGCGCGATTCTCCAATAATCATGAAACATGCAAAATAGATGAAATAACATAAGTATCATCTCTAAATATGAAAAGATATCAATGAATAATAGTAAATTATGATATAAAATAGTGATGCAAAATGGACGTATCAACTCCCCCCAAGCTTAGACTTCGCTTGTCCCCAAGCGAAACTGAACTCGGTAAACAAGACCACATGTTTATGGAGTGAAGAGTCGATAAACAAAATACGGACAAGAAGCATCATATTAGTTCACACAAGACATTCTAGTGAACAACTTCCTCATATAATTCAACTTGAAACAAGTAGAAGGTAATCACAAATAAAGGTGCATAAGAAATCATAATTGGTGATGGCAAACTTCGTTCTTGGTCAGAGAACAGTTAACAGATTATGCTTATCTATTGAGCAGCGCTCTCATATTAAAGCTTATAATAAACTTGCATACTCAATCATAATAATCTCCTCATAATCATTGATAACTTTCAAAGCTATATTCATTCAGATAAAACTTGTACTTAAACAAGGAAGAGTAAAAGGCATGATTAATTAGATCACAATATAGATGGTTGGATCACAACAACTCAATTGCTTGCTTAAGATGGAGGGAAATAGGTTTACTGACTCAACATAGAATGAAAGACAGGCCCTTCGCAGAGGGAAGCAGGGATTAAATCATGTGCTAGAGCTTTTTGAGTTTTGAAATCATATAGAGAGCATAAAAGTAAAGTTTTGAGAGGTGTTTGTTGTTGTCAACGAATGGTAGTGGGTACTCTAACCCCCTTGCCAAACAGACCTCCAAAGAGCGGCTCCCATGAAGGACGTTATCTCTACCAAGCAAGGTAGATCATCCCCCTTCTCTTTTGTTTACACATGTACTTTAGTTCATTTAAGGATGACACTCCTCCCAACCTTTGCTTTCTCAAGCCATGGCTAACCGAATCCTCGGGTGCCTTCCAACATTTCACATACCATGGAGGAGTGTCTATTGCAAAATTAAGTTGCTTACTGATGAATCAGGGCAAAACATGTGAAGAGAATTATTAATGAAAGTTGATTAATTGGGGCCGGTGATATAGGCATCCCCAATGGGCCTGCCGAAGATAGTACCCGGGGTTTACTGAAGGCCCACTACTCGAAGAATAAGAAGATTCGGAAGCCCAAGATATCATTAAGGAAAGATAGAGTTGTAATAGAAAGTCTTATTTGTAATCTTACGGGATAAGTTAGAAACCTTCCCGGACTTTGTAACTTGTATAGCACGAATCCCTCGGCTCCGCCTCCTATATAAGGGGGAGTCGAGGGACGCAGGGAGGATCGAATCATTGTTTCTAAAACCCTAGCTTTCATATTCGTCGAGTACTTTTCGGCTGAAACCTTCGAGATCTACTTGCCCTCTACATCCAACTAAACCCTAGTCTACAATCCGTAGGCATTGACAAGTTGATACCTTGTCAATTGGCGCCGACCGTGGGGATCTAGAGGCGACAAGGAGCTGATCTCGATGGCACGTTCAAGATCGTCGACTTCATCAGTGGCAAGCAACATCATGGAGAGAGGTAAACAGATCGAAACTGGTCTCGTTGATTTTATTCCTCACCCGCCCTCCCGTTTGGATGCATATGCGTATCTGGAGGAGCCCATGAAGATGACGATTGGAAAATTCCACTTCCACGTCGAGAAAGAAGGATCGTATCGTCTCGAAGTTCCGATTTCGTCGGGATTATCGGCGGATGGTCTTGACTTCTCAAATTCAGTATCATCCGTCGAGACAAGCGACAAGGAGATTTCGTCGCCACGCTTCATCGGCAGCAGGGCAAGTGAAAAACTCGCCAAAATCTTCAGCGACATGTCCTTCGAGTCATCGGCGGACTCCTATATAAGCGATGATTCAAGCGACACCGATAGCTTCGACTTCATCGACAAATCCATCTCTATTGGGAAGGTCTTCACCAATCTCTATGATGGTGTCACCGAACCAAGCAAAGCGAAAACTCCAAAATATCACCAAGTCTATGCCATTGGAGAAGCAAGTCGCGATCAAGTGGAAACATCAGAGGCTTTCGACGATTTGGGAAATCCTTATGTTGATCCCTCAGATCTAAGGAGAGGTTTGGGCACTAAATATGTTGGGCCCACAGCACGTGTCAGAGTTCAACTTTCACAAGCAGCCTGGGATAGAGCTGCGAAAGCTTTAGATGGCTCTGAACCAATGGAGACAACTGCTACAGTCGAAGAACTGCAAGCTTATCAATATAGACTCGCCCGAGCTGGAAGAGAGTTAGAAAAACAAACAGCTGCCTTAAACATAAGAAGGGAAGCAGCTTCCGCATCAAGCAGGCGACGAGCGGAATTAAGTCGACACTCAGAAACTTCGGGAGATAGTCACAGAGAAGCTCGGAGGAGAGCAAGATCTCGGCTGCAAAATATACCGGAAGCTGAAAGAGAGACTCTAATCCAAAACCTCGACATGTCCTTTATGTCAATCGACACGAGGGGGAATATTATCCCAAAAACACCGGAAGCAGGATACATGGCGACACAAGCTTTCATCTTAGCGTCCAGTGCCACCCCCGGGAGATCCAAGGGAGGCATTATATAACATGGCAATGGCAGGAGTTGGAGCCATGGGAACGGCGTTTATATCAACACCTCCCGAAGGGACGGCAAGGCAAAATAGTCCACGACTCGCGGCAGAGCAACGACAGACAGCTCCCGAAGGGCCAAGTGGAGCAAGGGACACGGCAAGCACAAGCAAGGGTCGACGGAGCGCGACAAAGCGAAGGGACCATCGGCAATCCCCGCAGTTAAATGACGAGGATATGTGTGGTTTGCCATGCTTCACAAGGAGAGTTCGAAAAACTCGAGTCCCATCAGGATTCAAGCTACCCGATAGTTTCAAGAAATTCGATGGCCTGCAAGACCCCGAGGATTGGCTTGTGGACTACCTCGAGACAGTAAAATTGATAGGCGGAACCAGAGCGACAGCTATGCAGAGCATCCAGATACATCTGAGCGGAGCCGCCAGATCATGGATAAAAAAGCTTCCCCCAGGTTCCATCGACAGCTGGGAAAGTTTCGAGGACGTTTTTATCAAAAATTTCCGGTCAACCTGCAAGAAACCTGCGACACTAGAGGAGTTGAGGTCATGTCGACAAAAGCATGATGAATCAATGAGGAAGTACATTCAAAGGTGGAACATCATCAAAAACTCGGCAGAAAATATATCTGACGAAAGAGCGATAGATGCATTTGTTGCAGGAGTTCGACGAGGAGACTTCGTAGAGGACTTGGGGAGGACAAACCCAAAAACAGTATCAGCTTTAATGGAGATAGCAAACAGATGGGCAGATGGAGAAGATGCTGTCCACAACAAACAGCACAGGTCGCCAGAGGAAGACCGCGGTCGAAATTATCAACCAAGGCGATGATTTCCTCGGCAGTACTCGAGCTACGATGCTCCAGGACAAATCTCGGCTGGTTTCCGAGCAAGCGCAGGAGGAAACAACGAGAGATGATTACCGGAGAAGTAATGAGCAACGAGGCGACAATAGAGATGAACCTCGAAACAATAGGCAAAACAGCGGGCCAAGGTTCCAGAGGCCTTTCGTGTCCCCCGAAGAGATGATGAATGGGCCGTGTCAGATGCATTTTTTCCTCGACAGCAACGGAAAAGACAAGTCGGGACACTTGCAAAAAGATTGTCGAAATTTCCAGGCAATGTTAAGATGGGCAGGACATGCAAATGCCCGAGCAAGCACATAGGAATCCTCAAGGACCCAGGAGTGAGATTCACTTACCACCTCCTCCCGCGATTACAGATGAAAATCGACATCAGCTCAGAATAGCGGCAGCACCTGCTCCACCGCCCTACGTCGATCCTAATTCTAACGGAGCGGTCTCGATGATTCAGAAAGGCAAGCCATCCAATAGAGCTCAGAAAGTAATCTCGCGACAGGTGTTTATGGCAGAGAAAATGCCACCACCAACAGTTGAGTACCTTAACTGGTCAGGACAAGATATTGGCTTCACAATAGCTGATCATCCACAGCAAGTTCCTCGACCAGGGCAGTCAACACTGATCTTACCAGACAGAATTGCGGGATTCGATGTATCTCGAGTATTCATAGATGGCGGCAGCAGTCTAAACCTTATGTACGCAGATACGCTAATAAAGATGAATATTTCCCTCGCAAATTTGAAACCAACCGACACACGTTTCCACGGCATCACACCAGAGAAGCCAAGTTACCCACTGGGGAAGATCAATCTCGACGTTCAGTTTGGAACCCGAGAAAACTACAGGATAGAGAGGTTGGAATTCGAAGTTGTGGATTTCCCGTCGCAGTATCATGCTTTATTGGGACGACCAGCATATGCCAGGTTTATGGCGGTACCACATTACACGTATTTGCTTTGGAGGTTACCTGGACCTAAGGGACCAATCACAGTCAAAGGAAGCTTCGCGCTAGCCGATAAATGTGACAAAGATTTCCATCGACTATCAGAAACTTTCGGGATGCAGGCAGAGTACGCAGCGTCAAGGCTCATGACTGATTATGATGTGCTGCCAGACGTAGGGAGGCCCAACAAGGAATCAACTTTCAATACAGCAAAAGATTCTAAGGAAGTACAGATTCACCCGACAGATCCGAAGAAAACGACGTCCATCGCAACAAATATGGACCTCGCATAGGAAAGCGCGCTCGTCGAGTTCCTCCGTGAGCACTGGAAAATCTTCGCATGGTGTCCAGCTGACATGCCAGGAGTACCCAGGGAACTTGCCGAGCACCACCTAAACTTGGATCCTATCGTGAGACCAATCAAGCAACCTTTACGGCGTTTTTCGGAACCAAACCGCAAAGCCATGCTGTCAGAAATTGATCGACTCAGAGAAGCTGGTTTCATTAAAGAGATATCTACCGATGCCACTTGGGTAGCTAACCCAGTGATGGTGCCAAAGAAAAACACGAAAGTCCTTCGCATGTGTGTCGACTTTACGTGCCTCAATAAACATTGTCCAAAGGATCACTTTCCCCTCCCAAGGATCGATCATATTATCGACTCCACGGCAGGATGTGAACGTCTTTCCTTTTTGGACGCATACTCTGGTTATAACCAGATCAGATTAAAAGAAGACGACGAAGCCAAAACAGCGTTCATCACACCGTATGGCGTATTTTGTTATAAAACAATGCCCTTCGGGTTGAAAAACGCGGGAGCAACATATCAACGGATGATGCAGAAGTGCTTGGCAACACAGATTGGGAAAAATGTACAAGTATACATCGACGACGTCGTCATCACATCAAAAAAGGGGGCAACATTAATTGAGGACTTGAAGGAAACCTTCGACAACCTCGACAAATTCTGCCTCAAGCTAAACCCGACGAAATGCTCTTTTGGCGTCCCAGCAGGAGAACTTCTTGGGTTCTTAGTTTCAGCAAGAGGGATTGAAGCAAATCCCGACAAAATACAAGCCATCGTAACGATGAGGAAGCCAACCAAGTTAAAAGAAATACAGCAATTAACTGGGCGAGTCGCAGCTTTGAGTAGATTCGTCGCCAGGTTGGGAGAAAAAGCACTACCGTTCTACGCTTTGATAAAACAAGGGGAGAAATTCCGATGGAACGAAGAAGCCGATAGAGCTTTCGAGAATCCGAAACGCAAAATCTCGACACCACCGATCCCGGTGGCGCCGAAGGAAAAGGAACCTCTCCCGTTGTACATCGCAGCCACACCCCAAGTGGTTAGCACGGTGCTAGTTGTCGAAAGAGAAGAAGAAGGAAAACTCCATGGAGTGCAAAGGCCGGTATATTTCATTAGTGAAGTTTTATCGCCTTCCAAACAGCGGTACCCGCAGTACCAGAAACTAGCATATGGAGTGATTACAACAGCAAGAAAGTTGTGCCACTATTTTTCGGCACACCCGATAATAGTAGTCAATGAAGCACCTCTCTCAAATATACCGAACAATCCAGAAGCTACGGGCGTGTCTCCCTTTGGGGAATAGAACTTTCCCTCGGGACATCACGTATGAAAAAGAAAGGCAATCAAGTCGCAAGTTTTGCCGGACTTCATCGCGGAATGGATGGAGCTGCAAAACACGGGCCCCCAGATTTGTCGAGAACTTGGACCATGAACTTCGACGGATCCAAGAGAGTAGAAGGAGCTGGCGCAGGAGTGATACTTATATCACCTGAAGGCGACAAGTTAAAATATGTCCTACGGATGACATTCCCAAACGCATCCAACAATGAAGCAGAATACGAAGCCCTCATACACGGGATGAAGATGGCGAAAGCTTGCGGTGCAACCCGACTAAAAATCTTTGGCGACTCACAATTGGTAGCTCAGCAAGTTATGAACCAATGTGATGCAGTCAATGATAGCATGATAGCATACAAGGAGGTGTACAATGAGCTTGTGAAGCTGTTTGATGGATGCGAGGTAAATCATATCAGTAGATTGAGCAACGATGAAGCCAACGTTCTCACAAACATCGGGTCGCAGTGCCTAGCAATCCCACCAGGCGTATTTTGGGAAGAAATAGCGGAGAGATCAACGAAGCCGAAGAAGATGCAGAAAAAAGCAAAAGAAGAAAAAACTTCGGCGTCTCTCAAAGAAACCGTGGAGGACGAAGAGGATCAAGAACTTGTGATGATGGTAGAAGTCCCTTGGATGCAAGCGTACATATCGTATATCCTCAGGAAGGAAATACCCGACGATCCAGTTGCAGCAAGGCGAGTTATTCGACGTTCCAAAGCTTTCACAGTGGTCAAAGGGGAGTTATATAAGCGCAGTATTTCAGGCGTCTTGCAAAGGTGTGTCACACCCGAAGAAGGAAGAATAATCCTAAAGGATGTACATGAAGGAATATGTGGTCACCACGCAAGCAGTCGAGCTATTGCAGCCAAGGTCTTTCGGGCAGGATTCTACTGGTTGACAGCAATTGAGGACGCAAAAGAGATAGTACGAACTTGCGACGCGTGCCAGAGATTCGCCGCAAAACCGCACTCTCCGGCAGCAGAACTAATGCCAATACCATTGTCATGGCCCTTTGCCCAATGGGGACTCGACATGGTAGGCAAGTTGCACAAAGCTTCGCCAGGAGGATATGAGTACCTGTTGGTTGCTGTCGACAAATTTACTAAATGGATAGAAGCAAAGCCGATAAATTCACCGGACGGCGCGTCGGCAATCAAGTTTGTGAAAAGCATCGTCTTTCGATTTGGGGTACCTCATAGCATCGTCACAGACAACGGCAGTAACTTTACTTCCAAGGAGTTCAAAGCATATTGTGCAGAAGTAGGCATCAAACTGAGTTTTGCGTCTGTCGCACATCCACAGACCAATGGTTGATACGTCTCCGACGTATCGATAATTTCTTGTGTTCCATGCCACATTATTGATGTTATCTACATGTTTTATGCACACTTTATGTCATATTCGTGCATTTTCTGGAACTAACCTATTAACAAGATGCCGAAGTGCCGATTCTTGTTTTCTGCTGTTTTTGGTTTCAGAAATCCTAGTAAGGAAATATTCTCGGAATTGGACGAAATCAAAGCCCGGGGGCCTATTTTCTCACGAAGCTTCCGAAGTCCGAAGGAGAGACGAAGAGGGGCCACGGGGAGCCAAACCCTAGGGCGGCGCGGCCCCCCTTGGCCGCGCGGCCCCGTGGTGTGGGGCCCCCGTGCCGCCTCTTGACCTGCCCTTCCGCCTATAAAAGTCTCCGTGACGAAACCCCCGGCACCGAGAACCACGATACGGAAAACCTTCCGGAGACGCCGTCGCCGCCGATCCCATCTCGGGGGATCCAGGAGATCGCCTCCGGCACCCTGCCGGAGAGGGGAATCATCTCCCGGAGGACTCTACGCCGCCATGGTCGCCTCCGGTGTGATGTGTGAGTAGTCTACCCCTGGACTATGGGTCCATAGCAGTAGCTAGATGGTTGTCTTCTCCCCATTGTGCTATCATTGTCGGATCTTGTGAGCTGCCTAACATGATCAAGATCATCTATCCGTAATTCTATATGTTGCGTTTGTTGGGATCCGATGAATAGAGAATACTTGTTATGTTGATTATCAAGACTATGTCTATGTGTTGTTTATGATCTTGCATGCTCTCCGTTATTAGTAGATGCTTTGGCCAAGTTGATGCTAGTAACTCCAAGAGGGAGTATTTATGCTCGATAGTGGGTTCATGCCTCCGTGAATCCGGAGGAGTGACAAGAACCACTAAGGTTATGGATGTGCTTGTTGCCACTAGGGATAAAACATTAGTGCTATGTTCAAGGATGTAGTCACTAGTTACATTACGCGCAATACTTAATGCAATTGTCCGTTGTTAGCAACTTAATACCGGAGGGGTTCGGATGATAACCTGAAGGTGGACTTTTTAGGCATAGATGCAGTTGGATGGCGGTCTATGTACTTTGTCGTAATGCCCAATTAAATCTCACAATACTCATCATAATATGTATGTGCATTGTCATGCTCTCTTTATTTGTCAATTGCCCAACTGTAATTTGTTCACCCAACATGCTGCTTGTCTTATGGGAGAGACACCTCTAGTGAACTGTGGACCCCGGTCCAATTCTCTTTACTGAAATACAATCTACTGCAATACTTGTTCTACTGTTTTCTGCAAACAATCATCTTCCACACAATACGGTTAATCCTTTGTTACAGCAAGCCGGTGAGATTGACAACCTCACTGTTTCGTTGGGGCAAAGTACTTTGGTTGTGTTGTGCAGGTTCCACGTTGGCGCCGGAATCCCTGGTGTTGCGCCGCACTACATCTCGCCGCCATCAACCTTCAACGTGCTTCTTGGCTCCTCCTGGTTCGATAAACCTTGGTTTCTTTCCGAGGGAAAACTTGCTGCTGTGCGCATCATACCTTCCTCTTGGGGTTGCCCAACGAACGTGTGAAATACACGCCATCAAGCATAAATTTCTGGCGCCGTTGTCGGGGAGATCAAGACACGCCGCAAGGGAGTCTCCACTTCTCAATCTCTTTACTTTGTTTTTGTCTTGCTTAGTTTTATTTACTACTTTGTTTGCTGCACTAAATCAAAATACAAAAAAATTAGTTGCTAGTTTTACTTTATTTGCTATCTTGTTTGCTATACCGAAAACACAAAAAAATTAGTTTACTTGCATTTACTTTATCTAGTTTGCTTTATTTATCGTTGCTAAAATGGCCAACGCTGAAAATACTAAGTTGTGTGACTTCACAACCACAAATAATAATGATTTCTTATGCACACCTATTGCTCCACCTGCTACTACAGACAGAATTCTTTGAAATTAAACCTCGCTTTATCGAATCTTGTTATGCGAGAGCAATTTTCTCGGTGTTAGTTCCGATGATGCTGCTGCCCATCTTAATAATTTTGTTGAACTATGTGAAATGCAAAAATATAAAGATGTAGATGGTGATATTATTAAACTAAAATTGTTCCCTTTCTCATTAAGAGGAAGAGCTAAAGATTGGTTGCTATCTCTCGCCTAAGAATAGTATTGATTCCTGGACTAAATGCAAGGATGCTTTTATTGGTAGATATTATCCCCCTGCTAAAATTATATCTTTGAGGAGTAGCATAATGAATTTTAAACAATTAGATACTGAACATGTTGCTCAAGCTTGGGAAAGAATGAAATCTCTAGTTAAAAATTGCCCAACCCATGGACTCGACTACTTGGATGATCATCCAAACCTTCTATGCAGGACTAAATTTTTCTTCGCGGAATTTATTGGATTCAGCTGCTGGAGGTACCTTTATGTCCATCACTCTTGGTGAAGCAACAAAGCTTCTTGATAATATGATGATCAACTACTCTGAATGGCACACGGAAAGAGCTCCACAAGGTAAGAAGGTAAATTCTGTCGAAGAAACCTCTTCTTTGAGTGATAAGATTGATGCTATTATGTCTATGCTTGTGAATGATAGGACTAATATTGATCCTAATAATGTTCCGTTAGCTTCATTGGTTGCACAAGAAGAACATGTTGATGTAAACTTCATTAAAAATAATAATTTCAACAACAATGCTTACCGGAACAATTCTAGTAACAACTATAGGCCATATCCTTATAATAATGGCAACGGCTATGGTAATTCTTATGGAAATTCTTACAACAATAATAGGAATTCACCCCCTGGACTTGAAGCCATGCTTAAAGAATTTATTAGTACACAAACTGCTTTTAACAAATCTGTTGAAGAAAAGCTTGGGAAAATTGATATACTTGCTTCTAAAGTCGATAGTCTTGTCAGTCGATGTTGATCTTTTGAAATCAAAAGTTTTGCCTAATGAGAATTATCATAATAAAATTGTTACTACAGCAAATGCCATTCAAGTTAGAATTAATGAGAATATAAGATTAATGGCTGAACTGCGTGCTAGGTGGGATAGAGAAGAAAATGAAAAACTAGCTAAAGAGAAGAATATAGCTAAAGTTTGGACTATTACCACCACTAGTAATGCTAATGCTACACATGTTGCTGCACCTCCTACTCATACTAATAAAAGAATTGGTGTTAGCAATGTTTCCACTTCTAATGCAAAGCGCGAAAAACTGCCTCGAAACTGCTAAAACCGCTAAAACCGCTCCGTGATAAAGTCGCTGAAATTTTTTCCAACATTGGGGATGATGATCCCATTGCTTTAGATTATAATGGTTTGAATTTTGATGATTGCCACATCTCTGAAGTTATAAAGTTCTTGCAAAAACTTGCTAAAAGTCCTAATGCTAGTGCTATAAATTTGGCTTTCACGCATCATATTACAAATGCTCTCATAAAAGCTAGAGAAGAGAAACTAGAGCGCGAAGCCTCTATTCCTAAAAAGCTAGAGGATGGTTGGGAGCCCATCATTAAGATGAAGGTTAAAGATTTTGATTGTAATGCTTTATGTGATCTTGGTGCAAGTATTTCTGTTATGCCTAAGAAAATTTATAATATGCTTGACTTGCCACCGCTGAAAAATTGTTATTTGGATGTTAATCTTGCTGATCATTCTACAAAGAAACCTTTGGGTAAAGTTGATAATGTTCGCATTACCGTTAACAATAATCTTGTTCCCGTTGATTTTGTTGTCTTGGATATTGAATGCAATGCATCTTGTCCCATTATATTGGGAAGACCTTTTCTTCGAACTCGTTGGTGCTATTATTGATATGAGGGAAGGTAATATAAAATATCAATTTCCTCTCAAGAAAGGTATGGAACACTTCCCTAGAAAGAGAATAAAGGTACCTTATGATTCTATTATTAGAACAAATTATGATGTTGATGCTTCATCTCTTGATGTTACTTGATACACACTTTCTGCGCCTAGCTGAAAGGCGTTAAAGAAAGCGCTTATGGGAGACAACCCATGTTTTTACCTACAGTACTTTGTTTTTATTTTGTGTCTTGGAAGTTGTTTACTACTGTAGCAACCTCTCCTTATCTTAGTTTTGAGTTTTGTTGTGCCAAGTTAAGCCGTTGATAGAAAAGTAAGTACTAGATTTGGATTACTGCACAGTTCCAGATTTCTTTGCTGTCACGAATCTGGGTCCACCTCCCTGTAGGTAGCTCAGAAAATTAAGCCAATTTACGTGCATGATCCTCAGATATGTATGCAACTTTCATTCAATTTGAGCATTTTCATTTGAGCAAGTCTGGTGCCATTTTAAAATTCGTCAATACGAACTGTTCTGTTTTGACAGATTCTGCCTTTTATTTCGCATTGCCTCTTTCGCTATGTTGGATGAATTTCTTTGATCCACTAATGTCCAGTAGCATTATGCAATGTCCAGAAGTGTTAATAATGATTGTGTCACCTCTGAATATGTCAATTTATATTGTGCACTAACCCTCTAATGAGTTGTTTCGAGTTTGGTGTGGAGGAAGTTTTCAAGGGTCAAGAGAGGAGTATGATGCAACATGATTAAGGAGAGTGAAAGCTCTAAGCTTGGGGATGCACCCGGTGGTTCACCCCTGCATATATCAAGAAGACTCAAGCGTCTAAGCTTGGGGATGCCCAAGGCATCCCCTTCTTCATCAACAAATTATCAGGTTCCTCCCCTGAAACTACATTTTTATTCGGCCACATCTTATGTGCTTTTTCTTGGAGCGTCGGTTTGTTTTTGTTTTTGTTTTGTTTGAATAAAATGGATCCTAGCATTCACTTTATGGGAGAGATACACGCTCCGCTGTAGCATATGGACAAATATGTCCTTGGTTTCTACTCATAGTATTCATGGCGAAGTTTCTTCTTCGTTAAATTGTTATATGGTTGGAATTGGAAAATGATACATGTAGTAATTTGCTATAATGTCTTGGGTAATGTGATACTTGGCAATTGTTGTGCTCATGTTTAAGCTCTTGCATCATATGCTTTGCACCCATTAATGAAGAAATACATAGAGCATGCTAAAATTTGGTTTGCATATTTGGTTTCTCTAAGGTCTAGATAATTTCTAGTATTGAGTTTGAACAACAAGGAAGACGGTGTAGAGTCTTATAATGTTTTCAATATGTCTTTTATGTGAGTTTTGCTGCACCGGTTCATCCTTGTGTTTGTTTCAAATAACCTTGCTAGCCTAAACCTTGTATCGAGAGGGAATACTTCTCATGCATCCAAAATCCTTGAGCCAACCACTATGCCATTTGTGTCCACCATACCTACCTACTACATGGTATTTATCCGCCATTCCAAAGTAAATTGCTTGAGTGCTACCTTTAAAATTCCATCATTCACCTTTGCAATATATAGCTCATGGGACAAATAGCTTAAAAACTATTGTGGTATTGAATATGTAATTATGCACTTTATCTCTTATTAAGTTGCTTGTTGTGCGATAACCATGTTTACTGGGGAACGCCATCAACTCATTGTTGAATTTCATGTGAGTTGCTATGCATGTTCGTCTTGTCCGAAGTAAGGGCGATCTACACGAGTTGAATGGTTTGAGCATGCATATTGTGAGAGAAGAACATTGGGCCGCTAACTAAAGCCATGATTCATGGTGGAAGTTTCAGTTTTGGACAAATATCCTCAAATCTCTAATGAGAAAATAATTAATTGTTGTCAAATGCTTAAAGCATTAAAAGAGGAGTCCATTATCACGTTGTCTATATTGTCCCGGTATGGATGTCTAAGTTGAGAATAATCAAAAGCGAGAAATCCAAATGCGAGCTTTCTCCTTAGACCTTTGTACGAGCGGCATAGAGGTACCCCTTTGTGAAACTTGGTTAAAGCATATGTATTGCGGTGATAATCCAGGTAGTCCAAGCTAATTAGGACAAGGTGCGGGCACTATTGGTACACTATGCATGAGGCTTGCAACTTATAAGATATAATTTACATGATGCATATGCTTTATTACTACCGTTGACAAAATTGTTTCATGTTTTCAAAATCAAAGCTCTAGCACAAATATAGCAATCGATGTTTTTCCTCTATGAGGACCATTCTTTTACTTTCAATGTTGAGTCGGTTCACCTATTTCTATCCACCTCAAGAAGCAAACACTTGTGTGAACTGTGCATTGATTCCTACATACTTGCTTATTGCACTTATTATATTACTCTATGTTGACAATATCCATGAGATATACATGTTACAAGTTGAAAGCAACTGCTGAAACTTAATCTTCTTTTGTGTTGCTTCAATACCTTTACTTTGAATTATTGCTTTATGAGTTAACTCTTATGCAAGACTTATTGATGCTTGTCTTGAAGTGCTATTCATGAAAAGTCTTTGCTATATGATTCACTTGTTTACTCATGTCATATACATTGTTTTGATCGCTGCATCCACTACATATGCTTTACAAATAGTATGATCAAGATTATGATGGCATGTCACTCCGAAATTATCCGTGTTATCGTTTTACACTGCTCGGGACGAGCGAAACTAAGCTTGGGGATGCTGATACGTCTCCGACGTATCGATAATTTCTTGTGTTCCATGCCACATTATTGATGTTATCTACATGTTTTATGCACACTTTATGTCATATTCGTGCATTTTCCGGAACTAACCTATTAACAAGATGCCGAAGTGCCGATTCTTGTTTTACTGTTGTTTTTGGTTTCAGAAATCCTAGTAAGGAAATATTCTCGGAATTGGACGAAATCAAAGCCCGGGGGCCTATTTTCTCACGAAGCTTCCGGAAGTCCGAAGGAGAGACGAAGAGGGGCCACGGGGAGCCAAACCCTAGGGCGGCGCGGCCCCCCTTGGCCGCGCGGCCCGTGGTGTGGGGCCCCCGTGCCGCCTCTTGACCTGCCCTTCCGCCTATAAAAAGTCTCCGTGACGAAACCCCCGCATCGAGAACCACGATACGGAAAACCTTCCGGAGACGCCGCCGCCGCCGATCCCATCTCGGGGGATCCAGGAGATCGCCTCCGGCACCCTGCCGGAGAGGGGAATCATCTCCAGGAGGACTCTACGCCGCCATGGTCGCCTCCGGTGTGATGTGTGAGTAGTCTACCCCTGGACTATGGGTCCATAGCAGTAGCTAGATGGTTGTCTTCTCCCCATTGTGCTATCATTGTCGGATCTTGTGAGCTGCCTAACATGATCAAGATCATCTATCCGTAATTCTATATGTTGCGTTTGTTGGGATCCGATGAATAGAGAATACTTGTTATGTTGATTATCAAGACTATGTCTATGTGTTGTTTATGATCTTGCATGCTCTCCGTTATTAGTAGATGCTTTGGCCAAGTTGATGCTAGTAACTCCAAGAGGGAGTATTTATGCTCGATAGTGGGTTCATGCCTCCGTGAATCCGGAGGAGTGACAAGAACCACTAAGGTTATGGATGTGCTGTTGCCACTAGGGATAAAACATTAGTGCTATGTTCAAGGATGTAGTCACTAGTTACATTACGCGCAATACTTAATGCAATTGTCCGTTGTTAGCAACTTAATACTGGAGGGGTTCGGATGATAACCTCGAAGGTGGACTTTTTAGGCATAGATGCGGTTGGATGGCGGTCTATGTACTTTGTCGTAATGCCCAATTAAATCTCACAATACTCATCATAATATGTATGTGCATTGTCATGCTCTCTTTATTTGTCAATTGCCCAACTGTAATTTGTTCACCCAACATGCTGTTTGTCTTATGGGAGAGACACCTCTAGTGAACTGTGGACCCCGGTCCAATTCTCTTTACTGAAATACAATCTACTCGCAATACTTGTTCTACTGTTTTCTCGCAAACAATCATCTTCCACACAATACGGTTAATCCTTTGTTACAGCAAGCCGGTGAGATTGACAACCTCACTCGTTTCGTTGGGGCAAAGTACTTTGGTTGTGTTGTGCAGGTTCCACGTTGGCGCCGGAATCCCCGGTGTTGCGCCGCACTACATCTCGCCGCCATCAACCTTCAACGTGCTTCTTGGCTCCTCCTGGTTCGATAAACCTTGGTTTCTTTCTGAGGGAAAACTTGCTGCTGTGCGCATCATACCTTCCTCTTGGGGTTGCCCAACGAACGTGTGAAATACACGCCATCAATGGTCAAGTCGAGAAAGCCAATGGCATTATCTGCAATGGTATCAAGAAGCGATATGTACGCAACTTTCATTCAATTTGAGCATTTTCATTTGAGCAAGTCTGGTGCCATTTTAAAATTCGTCAATACGGACTGTTCTGTTTTGACAGATTCTGCCTTTTATTTCGCATTGCCTCTTTCGCTATGTTGGATGAATTTCTTTGATCCACTAGTGTCCAGTAGCAGTATGCAAGGTCCAGAAGTGTTAAGAATGATTGTGTCACCTCTGAATATGTCAAATTTATATTGTTTACTAACCCTCTAATGAGTTGTTTCGAGTTTGGTGTGGAGGAAGTTTTCAAGGATCAAGAGAGGAGTATGATGCAACATGATCAAGGAGAGTGAAAGCTCTAAGCTTAGGGGATGCCGGTGGTTCTCACCCTGCATATATCAAGAGACTCAAGCGTCCTAAACAGGGATGCCCAAGGCATCCCCTTCTTCATCGACAACATTATCGAGGTTCCTCACTGAAAACTATATTTTATTCGTGCACATCTTATGTGCTTTTTCTTGGAGCGTCGGTTTGTTTTTGTTTTTGTTTTGTTTGAATAAAATGGATCCTAGCATTCACTTTATGGGAGAGATACACGCTCAGCTGTAGCATATGGACAAATATGTCCTTGGTTTCTACTCATAGTATTCATGGCGAAGTTTCTCCTTCGTTAAATTGTTATATGGTTGGAATTGGAAAATGATACATGTAGTAATTGCTATAAATGTCTTGGGTAATGTGATACTTGGCAATTGTTGTGCTCATGTTTAAGCTCTTGCATCATATGCTTTGCACCCATTAATGAAGAAATACATAGAGCATGCTAAAATTTGGTTTGCATATTTGGTTTCTCTAAGGTCTAGATAATTTCTAGTTTTGAGTTTGAACAACAAGGAAGACGGTGTAGAGTCTTATAATGTTTTCAATATGTCTTTTATGTGAGTTTTGCTGCACTAGTTCATCCTTGTGTTTGTTTCAAATAACCTTGCTAGCCTAAACCTTGTATCGAGAGGGAATACTTCTCATGCATCCAAAATACTTGAGCCAACCACTATGCCATTTGTGTCCACCATGCCTACCTACTACATGGTATTTTCCCGCCATTCCAAAGTAAATTGCTTGAGTGCTACCTTTAAAATTCCATCATTCACCTTTGCAATATATAGCTCATGGGACAAATAGCTTAAAAACTATTGTGGTATTGAATATGTAATTATGCACTTTATCTCTTATTAAGTTGCTTGTTGTGCGATAACCATGTT
>NC_061514.1:316129621-316189050 GCF_022539505.1 Lolium rigidum
TAATATGTATTGAACTAATGAGCGGAAATTTCACAAACCAATAACTCCTGAGTCATGAAGTTGCACAAACCAGTGACTCTAATTTGTTTTTGCACAAAGTGACAATAGATGCAATTTGTTGCAAAGAGTAGTAATGAACATTGAACAGTGCATCCGATAACAACCCGGACAAGTTTCCCCGTTGCCCTTACCTCCTAGACCGTCTAGAGATGACACGGTATTAAAAAGAGATTGTGCTGCCAACATCGAACCCACGCTAAGGACTAAAATCTCCTCTTCCGCATCCCCATAATGAGCGATATAACAAAGACTGAAGTCCTGACCGTGGTAGCTAGATCTGCAAAGAACCGCTTTATTGATGGAGATCTCCGCAACTCCTCACATCAGCACACATGGCTCCGCCAACTGGAGTACCATGACGAATAGGAGAATGGCGAGGCAGCGCTAGATCCTCTCGGAAGGATTCACCTCCTCTTTCTTGGCAGAACGCTGGAGACCAGCACTAGTTGCACCATACTACGACTACACCTCGGGTCAGTCCGGTTCACCGGGGTCAACTCTAAACCACTGTAGCGATGTGAGAGAGGGGAGGGGGAAAGAGATTTTTCCGATGATGTGTCCAATTGGTCACGCACATTATTCTCGGCGTTCTTGTAGAACGCTAGAGAGGGATAGGCGGAATATGATGGATGTGTTATTGAGCCTCATGGACGAATATATAAATTGGTAGAAGACTTGGAGGCTAAGATGGCTCTCCTAGAAATAAGGTAGGAGAGGGATTGCAATCCTAAACTACCATGCAGATGGAATATATCTCTAACAGTTATGACTCCTTTCGACTATGTTGCAACACTCCCCCTGCTCTTTTTTTTTTTGACTCAGTGTCATTGTGGGTAATATGTATTGAATTAATGAGCGAAAATTGCACAAACCAATAACTCTTGAGTCATGAAGTTGCACAAACCAGTGACTCTAATTTTTTTTTGCGCAAAGTGACAATAGAGGCAATTTGTTGCAAAGAGTAGTAATGAACGTTGAACAGTGCATCCGATAACAACCCGGACCAGTTTCCCCGTTACCCTTGCCTCCTAGACCGTCTAGAGATGACGGTCTTGAAGCCGCCCCCATCGACGGTCTAGCGTTTGTCGCCACCGCTGGTTCATTAGACCCGTTAAATGGTTCGGTAAAACTCTTTGCAATAAATTACCTCTAGAGTCATTGGTTTGAGCAAAAATAATTTACATTCACTGGTTTGTGCAACTTTTGGCCAAGAGTTACTCGTTTATGCAATTTTGTCAACTAATGCATGGTGATAGTTGATGTTTTGTGGTTGCCGGTGTGGTGGCCGGCGGCGTGGAGGCCGTTGTGGCTGCGAGGCCGGCATAGCGGCTGGACCGGGGAGCTCGCGCTGCTGCGGCCGACGGCTCGGCCTTGGACCCCTGTGTTGGCGTCCGTCGAAGCTCCCTCTCTGTGGCGGTTGGCGGCGCCCGTGGAGCTCTTATCGGCGAGCTTGGTCGGCGGTAATGGTGCGACTCGGCTCTTCAGCCCCGTGCGGTGCGGGTGGTGGCAGCGGAGCTCGCGGAGCTCCTTGGTTTGGTGGCGGTGGTGGCTTGTGTGCGGCGGTGGCACCGCTTCTGCACATGAAGGTGTGTCTGCGGAGTGTGGGCTGGCAGCGTTTTCGGTCTTCGTCTCGCTGTCCGGCCGCGTGAGGGTGTGGTGGTTCGTTTGCTCCGGGCGAAAGCCTAACCGCGCGGTGTCTGCGGATGTCTCCGTCCTTCTTGGGGGCGGTCGTGGAGCTCTACGACCTTCGCAGCCTCGGGTTCACATCTTCGGGTGAAAGCCTAGATCCCGCGGGATCGAACGACGGCGTCGATTCTTCGTCGTGTCCCCTCTTGAGGGTGTCGTCTTGAAGTTGGTGATCCCTTTCGCGCCCTCCGGCGGCCTCGACACACAGGGCATCTGGGTTGGCAGGATGTCAACCGGAGATGCGAGTGTTCCAGGTGGAGGCTTGAGTGGCAATGACGATGGTGGTGACCAAGGTTTGGTTGCGGCAAGGTCATGTTAGTCGGCTTCGTTCCAGCGTGTTCGAATGTCTTCGTGGTGGTCTCTCCTTGCTGTGAAGTCGAAGCCACCCTCGGGCGGTGTACGATGACCTTCGAGGGGCGGTCCGGTGAAGGTCCTATTCGGCGCTTGTCTTGCGCATCTCATCTCCGAGGCTCGTCGTCAGAAGCGGAGCTACCGGTCTCTCCTCAATGAGCCATCTGTTTGGCATACGCCGGCTTGAGCTTATTAGCTTTTGTGGGTAGCCAGGGTGGCTGGGTGTGCCCTTCTGACGAAGTGTGTGTGGTTATGGGTGTGCTCTAGCACTGTTGTTGTTTGGTTTTTGCCCGGTTTTCTCATAAAAACCGGGACACCTTCTTCTTAATGAATGATCCGTTTCTAAATTTAAATGTATCTAGTCACGATTTAGTGTATAGATACATCTAAATTTGAATAAATCTTTGGCATCTACTTATAGACGGAGGGAGTAGTTGATGTTTTGTCTAGGACGTAGCCTGTGGTATTCTCTAAGGTATTCTCTAAGTTGGGTTATTTCTCGAGTCGTTCATTGGAGTTGTTTAGGCCAGCTAATGCCCGCCGTAGTTGGGCTAAACAGAAAGAAACGACGATCGTAAAGTCATGTTGAATCATTCGGGACAACGACAGAACTCCGTCAGTTCAGTGGCATCCTGGAACACTGGATCTGAATGTACACTTCCTCTGCATTCTTGACTTAGCTGTCTGCACTGCCAGTTCCCAAACAGGAAAGGTGGATTACTTAACAACTTTCGATCCGCCAAGAACGATTAAAGAAGAACAGAACCATGCGAACCACAGATCATAAACCCAATCCCTCGATCCTCACATGAGGCAGATCGAATAACCAGCTGCTAATTACCAGGCTACTACCAAGCTACTGATACTAAAGTAATGGAGTACACAGGTGGGTCGATCGATCGAGCTGTACTTGACTGTGACACTCGCACGTACTCGATCCACCTCCAATGGGGCCTGGGTTTGACTTCTGTCACAGCCCGATGACGTTCCGGGAGGTGGTGACGCCGCCGTCGACGACGAGGTTGTGCCCGGAGATGTACCTCGACTCGTCGCTGGCCAGGAACAGCGCCGCCTCCGCGATGTCCCCGGCTCGCAGCGTCGCGCCCTTGAGTGTCGCCAGGCCACGCACCATCTCCTCCGTCTTCTCCACCTCCTGCTCGCTCGGCGGCGCAGGTGCGATCCCGTCTGCCTCCTCGTCGTCGTCATGGCTGCGGTGGCGCCACGCGTTGACCAGCATCGGCGTGGCCACCCCGAATGGGGACACGCAGTTCACGCGGATGCCGTGCTCCCCGAGCTCGCACGCCGCGTTCTTGGTCAGCCCCACCAGCGCGTGCTTGGACGCCGTGTACGCGTGCGGGCCCATCCCGCCCATCACGCCGGCGACGCTCGCCACCGACACGATGCTGCCCCCGCCGCCGCCGCGCCGCTGCAGCATGGCCCGCGCCGCGTGCTTCATGCCGAGCGCCGCGCCGAGCGTGTTCACGCGCAGCACGCGGTCGAACTCGGCGGCGTCCAGGGACGCGATGCCGCCGCCACTGCTTTTGGTACCGTTGGCGGCCGGCGGGTCCTGCCGGCCCAGCACGCCGGCGTTGTTGCAGAGCACGTCGAGCCGCCCGTACCGCGCGACGCAGCACCCGACGGCGCGCTCCACATCGGCCTCCTGGGACACGTCGCAATGCACGTAGCTGCAGCAGGCGCCGCCCAGGCCCAGCGCGGCCGCCAGGGCCTCCCCGGCCGCGTCGTCGATGTCCGCGACCACCACGCGCGCGCCGTGCCGCACGAACGCGCGCACGATCGCCTCCCCGATCCCGCGCGCGCCGCCGGTCACGATGGCCACCTTCCCCTCCAGCCTCCGCCTGGGCACGGCGGCGGCATTGCCGTTGTTGGTGGCGGCGGCCGCGGTGGCGCCGAGGGGGACGATGCCGCCGGCCTGGTGGGTCCTGTCGGGCATGAACTCGATGGCTGTCATGGCTGGAGTTCTAGGTCGGAGGAGTGGTGTTGGAGGTGTTCGATCGGTGGAGTGGCCGGGCCGGGCAGCACGAACTATATAGGAGGCCGGGAGCCCTGACACGCGGGCTCGTCCCCAGTGACAGTGAGTAGTGTACGTACGTACAAGCTGATCTAGTAACGGACGGACGGATTACACTGGCGCGGCGTCGTCGTCTTCCTCGCCGCGGACGGCGTGTGGACACACAGACGTCCGCCGCTTCGTCGCCAACCGACGGACGGACGGACGGATGCAACCGTGTTCTGGTATGGTTCTCGTTTGACTCTCATCTCTCGCGAGGGAGAAGCCATGTGATGTCACAGAGACGTCACAGCGGTGCCATCTGGCACGCATGCCAGGCAGGGTCAAACGGTGCCTCAACGTTCACACACTATGTGATCCTGGTCAAATTTATGTTATTCACTGTTGATATTTGACCAATATTTTTTAATTAATGTACACTCCACCCGTTTCTCTGTGTACAATGCACTGATGGTGCAAATCCAATCTTTCGTATATAAAGTGCTTTAACTCATATAAATATCGCCGTTCCTCGAGATAATTTGGATTGGTATTTTAGTGCATAGATTTATACGAATCTAGATAAATCTATAACATCTAATTCCGGACGGAGTCCGTGTAATATTTGATCATGCTACTTTAATGCATATTTACGCGAGGCCAACCAGGTGATCCACCGTTGCGCAGAATATGCATCCACTTTAGGAGGTGTCAATTACCCGGAATGCCGAGTTTTGGTGGATAAAAAATGCTCGCACTTTTTTTTTGGAAAAGTAACCATGCATTTTCTGAAGTCAAATAATATAAAGTTTGACCAAATCTATATAAAAACTATCAACAATTATGATAGTATATATGTATAAAATAAAGCTGAAAATATATACAATGATGTATCTAGCAAGATTGATTTGACATTGCGGAGGTTAATAGTTCTTTCTCATTAAGCCATGGAATCGACACGATCTCCACGGATAACCATTATATTCTTAAGAGAAAGCTACACCATGATCTGAAAGCATCTCCCAACCTTGGATTGGTTGCCCCACATCCTCATCGTTGTGCCTCTTGATCTACCAGCGTACTACGGGGATGTTGCCAATCCCTAAAACCTCGAGGCCATTCTTTAGGAAGGTCCCTTTGATGATCACCCTCAGGACCTACACTAGATATCATTTGGGATGTCAAAACTAGGATGGTGATGGCCAAGCCATCCTCGATCAGGGTTGGATGGTTAGGTTTTGTCGTTCCCCATGATCTAAGGGTTGGCTACTTGATCAATCGAGGTGATGACGAAGTGTCATGACCATGGAGTGGCCACCATGAGGATGTGGAAGAGCGAGACTCCGGGTGATCGCCACAAGTTGCTTCGTGTTCGTTGCACTATGTAAGGTACTACTCATTATCTTAGTACTATAGTTGTGTGTTGTTCATATCACATGTGTTGTGATCGTGACTGGTAACCTTAGAACTTGCTAGAAGAGATTATCATACTGCCTTTTGTGGTGAGAAGCAAACAACACATCATGATTTTGGGTTGCCCATTGGCTGCAAGCCATGCAACCAAACAGTCGGTACTGAAATCTCTCTATGGCCCCAAAAATCCTTCTTGTGGTACCAAATGAAGTTGAGAACATGGTCCAAAGCTCGTTTTGGATGGGGCATGCCCAAAATGGCCGCAGCCTAGCAACCATGCCATTAGTTTCGGTGTATTTGTTCGGAGCAAAGCTCTGTCATAACATAATTCAATATATATTGAAATTTCATACATTGACAGTTAAAAAACGCTCTAAATGCCTTTGATCCTCACATGCTGACTTGCATCTTTATCAAAAAAATGCTGACTTGCATACATAGAGTTAGACACATTTCGGTGCAAACCAACATGGATCTCATACATAGATCGACTCGTCCATACAAGCGTACAAGTGTACGGTCCGGATCAATTAACACAGAGATACTGTGTACAGGACAGATTAGATCTTGTCAGAACTAGAAGGTTGTCAGTGATGAACAGCAGTATATTCCCCTGCTGAAATGCTGACTGAAACAGCAGAGCTAGCTTCAGGGTTGACTGCAATTAGAAAATCCGTGCGCGTGCAGCACGACCTCTTAATTTTTCATTTGCCGTCCACTGTTGTTTAGGCTAATCACGCCCTTATACAGTTCATTACTCGGGCTCGCACATGAACGCACTGATTGATTGGTCGCTCGCTGCCGATTCATCACATTGTTAGCTAGCTGCAACCCGGCTGTACATTTCCTGAACTTTTTTCAAAAAACTCTCATCTGTCAAAGGAAAAAAAAGTTACAGTACTTTACCATGATCTTGTTACGCACAGGTCACTTCAAATATCTGTTGCGCTCAAATGTAGCTCTCCTGGTAAACGTGTACGCAACTGAATTACGCTAAACAACAGAAATTAGTCTCCTGCTAACTGCATTTGCAGCTATCATGTATCTCAATACGCATACAAATCCATCACCTCGGATTAGTCTACCGAATCGATCTTGGCCACATTTTTTACTGTCGGTTAATTCATCACGTCTAACCAGTACTAGTTAATTTCTCACCCACAAAGAGACACTTGCAACATTAGCATCGATTAGTGGCGCTGCGCGTTACAAGAGTTCACCACGGATCTGAGAATGCCAACATAAGCCCTTTCTAAGCTAGTTAGCTAGGTACGTAATTAAATTTGATGCAAGTGCAGTGATGTGATCTCAAGTCGGAGTCAGAAAGAAACAGCAGTAGGTCGATCGACAGTTACTGCTCCTCCCATATTTTGTTTAGTGTGAGTGGTCAATGATGTCACATCAACTTTTGCCCATAATAGCGTACGATATGTTCTTTCAATAACGACCTAGGCAGCTATTGGCTTCCTCCATGACTGCCGTTTTCTAAGAGCATCTCCAACTGGGCGACGTGAGCGTCCGTTTGCGTCCGCCGGCTCAAAAAATACGTCTGGTACCATCTCCAGCGGGACGACGCAAAGTGACCGGGTCTTCCGATACAAATATGCGTCTCGGACGTGCAAAGTGTCTGCTCGCGTCTGGCGGACGTTTCGTCTGCCCCGCCTGGCAGTGACCAAACGTCGATGCGTCTTCTCAGCGGCGCCAGTAGCGCCGAGGCGTCGCTTCGGCAGTCTGCGGCCGCGTAAATGGCGATGCCTCGCGTGGCGCGCGGCCATCGCCTACCTATGCGCACGAAGTTAATGGCGATGCCACGCGTGGCGCGGCCGTCGCCCTGCCTCCGACCTATATAAACAGGGGCGCGAGCATCTCATCTCCTCCCCACTAAACCCTAGCCGCCGCGCAGACCTCCGCCGTGGCCGCTGCTGCCGCTCGGCCTCCCTCGGAACCACCATGAGCAGCGCCGGCCACGGCCAGGCTGCCGCGCCTCCACCTCCACCTCCCACTCCACCTCCCCCGCGGCCTCGAGCTCCGACGAGGAGTTCGACGACGACAGCATGGACGACCTCCTCGACCCGGTCACGGACGCCAAGGCCCTGGCTGAAGCGGAGAAGGAAGCAGAGGAGGAGCGGGCGGCCCACGCGGCGTCGACGCCGAGATGGTCTTCCGATGACCATGATGCGCCTACCCAGGAGGAGAAGGCGGCGGAGCAGAGGGCTATAGTCGAGTCCTTCGAGACGCTCAAGGACGACGCCGCCAACGCGAGGCTGCGGCAGTGCCTACTAGAGGACGCGGCGGTGCACCTAGCCCTAGCGGCCGCACGGGAGGCAGCGGAGAAGTAGACGAGGGAGGGACGCAACGACGGGGCCGGCCCGTCAGGTAGCAAGTAGTCTAGGCTTCTAGAACTACTTTGTATAATTTCAATGTACTACTTTCTATACTTTCTAAATATGTTGCAAATCTAAAAATGGGTCGCCCCGCTGGGAGCACACCCAGACGCAAACGGACGCGCAGACAAAATATCTCCGCGGGGCGACGCAAACGGACGCTCGCGGCCATTTTTGGGCGTCCAATATGCGTCGCCCCGTTGGAGATTCCCTAATTCCTACTTGCAGTTCCACTATTCAAAAGGGAAAAATAATCTTAATCGTTAGATCTTATACGCAAGTTTTTCGCCGAGAAGGAAAATGATCGAGTTTCCATTTGATTATCATTTTAATAATTATTTTCATGGTTCTATAAAATATGGAAATCCATGGAGTCTCTTTTATAATTTGAAAAAAGGCGCACTACTTACACATGCTAGAAATCCACATATAGTACAATAAGTTGCGAAGAATGACGACAACATATGAAACACGACAAGCTAACTTATGAAACTTTAAAAATAATCACTCCTAGATCACTTTGTTGGGGAGTACATGTACAACCCTACCAGCTCAAATTAATGGAGGTCTCAGGAACATGTATTTATGTACTTATTAGTATGGAAACCTATAAAACATGAAAATTGATTGTGCAATACAAAATAATCACACAAGCAACATCTTAGAAAAATGCGCTACAAAAGTTATTGCAACAAAACATTTGTCCTTATGGAACAAAATCGTATCTTATATTGCAACATCAAATCTGACATGCAATAAGTGGCCAACATGTATGTTCTTTCATATCCTCATTGTAGTTCTCTCGCTCTCAATAGCTTGGAAAGTTACAATATGGTGGACATAAAAAAAATTGTAAGATCTTGTAGCTTCCGTTGAAGGAAAATAGCATAGTGCCTGCCATCCATCAACCATGCCATGTCGTGGCACGAAGGGAGCAACATGTGCCATCTGCAAGGGAAGGGCGGATCCACCAAGAAGTGCAACATAACACCCAACAATGAAGCATCAGCTGCTAGTTCGAAGGGTTGATGTGGCTTGCGGGAGGGGACATGGGATATGTGATGCGGTTGTTATTTCCACATGACATGCTCAGATTGGTTGTTCAGCCGTTAGATTTTACTTAAATTCATGAAATAAACTAGGAGACTATAAAACTCTTCCTTTAAAAATAAGAGTGATTTCTAGTAGTATGTACTTCCTAGTTTTACATGTGTGGCATAAATTACCCCCATCTCATAATAAATTCTACAGATGGCCAGGTTTAAGCAATGTGATACACGAGTTTGCACCTTCTAAATATTTTCCCATTTTTATTGATGGTCTACCGTGATGGGAACTACTTAATACATTTAATATGCTATGAAAATGCACCACGATCAATTCAACTAAAAGCTTGCTAATACAAAATTAAAGGATTTTTTTTTGTGAACATGTGCCACGCTGTCCAAAGAGAAAGTACTATTTGACAGAGTTGAGAAAAATATTAGAAGGAGTAAAATGGCCAGAATCGAAAACTAGCACTTCCTAGGTTAGAACCAAATCTTGAATTCCTTCTGGACAACACTAGCAAGGATCTTGCTTAAATGAATTTCACATTTATCTACGCATGCCAAGGCATACGTGTGGAGCTACCGGGTAATAAAGAAAAACAGTATAGAGAATCGTAATCTCAAAGTATATACACAAATTGGGTATACATAAATCTCAATGGAAATCGCTCTAAAAATGAAAATATTCTTACAATTTGTGAACATTTACAATTATATCCATTTCAACCCATGCATCTTTTGTGTGGTAACAAGAGGAGCTTTTAAGTAACTAGATAATTGCATCCATGGGCATAGAGGATACAAGAAAACTGAGTTCAACACAACATTTGCATAATACGATACACATAGCAAACTGAATTCTAAGAGCATCTCCACTCATGCCCCCCGATAGCCCCCCGGGGCCTCTTTTTTTCATCCGGACGGACGAAACTGGCCCAGTCACGCCCCCAGCTTCTCGTTTTCGTCCGGATTTGGCCTAAATCCGTCCGGACTCCCCAGGCCATCCTCGGTTTCCCGGGGTGTTGCCGGGGACTCCGGATGGAGCAAATTCCGCGATCTGGCCCGCGTGTCAGTGAAGATTCCATGCTCTAGCCCGCGCAAATTCCCCGGGACGGCTGGAACTTCGGCGCTCCCCAGGCCAAATTTTCTTCCAATGCGGACGAAAATTTCACCGGATTTAAGCGTGGGGAGCGCCAACGAGTGGGGATGCTCTAAGATTCATTGATTTGGGGAGTGCACCTTATTGAGGAGCTTGTAATACTTTACCAAACGAGTTGGCCAGCCCGTGATGAGAAGTTGACGAACGACTATGCTCAAAAGGCCATTAATCAACACAATTAGTACAGTACATATATACTTCGTCATTAAGCCGTCTCAGCTTGCAGTAGTAGACAAATTAAGCCACGGCCACCATATCGCATATTCGAATTATCAACTAACTAACGATGGATCTTGGTGTATCCGCGTGCTCCCCCAAAGAAACGGAGGATGTGACCGTGCATGTATTCTTTAGATCCTCACACAGAATATACCTCGTAAATGGAGATACAAAATACAGAAAATCAAGATGACGCATGATCAGATTCAGATCCTTTCTGGACAACACTAGCAAGGATCACTCTAATAAATCTAGCTGCCAAATTATTGTGGCATAACGCTTATTAGCAAAATTAATCTTGCAAAGCTACAACTAAGCAGATTGAGCCATCGACTAGAGATCGCGTGCGTGGCTAAATATAGGTTTTCTGTGTTCAGGAGGTAGCTGTCATGCGCGAACCTTGCAGGGATTATGTTTTCTGACCACGAGAGAAGCTTCCTTTGTATTGTATTGTAACGGCGCAACGTCTGAAAGCCATTTGATCGGCTGGAATCTTTAGCTATCAATGTTACTACGAGGACTTGGAATTTTGGAAACGCGTAGCGTAGGTACGTAGTAGCAGTTAGCCGCATAAATAGAGTCAAAATCTCTTTTGAATTACTTAATTAGCAACTTTTGGACAAGCAAGCAGTAGTGTGCAAACATGATGATGGACAGAACATCATTGTTTACCATTGATCCAGTTGTGCGGTCTAAGCTTAACTTTCGAGCTCTGGATTCGTCTTTTCGCCAAAGTTTAAGTTAGTTTTTTTTTCCAGGAGAACCTTGGTTAGTTTAGCATAGCTAATATACACTACAGGAATCGCCCGAGACGCCGACGGCCGGCTGCCCTCGGCGTAGCCACGCCTGGCCCTCGGCGTAGGCTACGCCGACGGCAGCCCTCGGCGTATGGCCTCGGCGTCCAGGTCCCTCGGCATAGGTAGGTTCGCCGTCGGCGTACGTCTGGCCCTCGGCGTACGTCACCTACGCCGACGGCCAGGTGAGCCCCTCGGCGTCTCTGCCCTCGGCCTGTCCTGGCGGCGCGTCGTCACCGTTAACGGCGCGTCGGCAGACGCCGACGGCCTACCCTCGGCGTACGGAAGCGGCCCGGCGACGAACGGGGCGACGTGGCGCGACGTGGTGCAGCCAGCTGGGCGCCTACGCCGACGGCAACCCCCTCGGCATAGAGGCAGCGGCCCGGCGACGAACGGGCGACGTGGCGCGAGCTGGTGCAGCCAGGTGGGCGTCTACGCCGAGGGCAACCCCCTCGGCATAGAGACGTGCATGGCATGGCCACGTGGCGGCCGTCCAGACGCATAGTCTACGCCGACGGTATTGCCGTCGGCATAGACCTGACCATATGGTCCATGTTAGTGTCTATGCCGACGGCAATGCCGTCGGCGTAGGCCTTGCAATATTTTTTTTCTTTTTCCGGTTTCGTTTCTGTTCCTGTTGCAATTCAAATTCAATTCAGCAGGTCCAATTCATCCAAAATCGACCAAATTCGCCATAATTCACCAAAATAGCATATAATTCACATAGTAGCATACATGGTGCACATAGTAGCATACAAGCGGAGAGCGGAGAGTGCCATGTCATAGTAGCATACATAGTAGTAGCAAGCAACCCTAGTTCTAAGCTGACAAGCGGAGGAAGGACCCGGGCGGGGTGTGTCCGCCCACATCGTTGGCGAAATGAGCAACCCGGGGTTACGCTCCGGTAGAAGCTCCAGAAGAACCACCTGGAGAAGGACCGGTGGTATGCCTAGGAGAAGTCGACGGAGAGGCACCGGGAGTAGTCCCAGGAGTAGTCGACGGAGAGGCACCAGCAGAACGCCCGGGAGACCGACCACCTTCATGAACCGGTGTGACCTCGCGCCCACCCGGCGATGCCTGGTTCCCGGACCATCCCGTTCCCTACATGTTCCCTACATGTTAGCAACTTGCGAGGCAAAGAAAAGTGGTAACTACCGGTTTGGCAAAGAACTTACCTCCGGTGTGGGTCCGTAGTAAGTCGCAGCGAAAGCTGCCCTCGATGGCATGATAGGCATGTCCCCCGCCACGGTAACTCGAGCCGGTGGCGGTGTACCGATAGACATAGAGATCATCATTTCCTGCAAGATAGGTTACAAGTTAGGCTTGGCAGAAATAAAGCATCAAGCCGAGACTTGTCATCTACTTGCGCGAGAAGAAAGATTCAGACTTACTCCTATATACGCCATGTAGGCCGTATTCTGCCTATTCCACTGCGCGGCGGCCTGCCGATAAGCTTCATTACAGGCTTCGAAGGCCGCCTCAAACTCAGGCTACAATTTCAGAAACAATGAATCTCGTAAACACTTAGCCATGTAGGAAGGAAAACCGGAAAGAGGATGAAAATGAGGAAAACTTACATCGTAGGCGGGTGGACGAGCAGGCCGTGGACGAGGCTGGGGGCTGTCGGCGGTGAGGGTATGCTTGAGGCGCGTGTAGCTCGTGGAGTGGGTAGGCTTGACCGCCTTATTCAGCCAAGGGAAACGGCCATGCGGACGCCCGTGCCCCGACAGGACCAACGACTCCTCGTCGACCGGAATGCTCAAGGGGTCATCCACCTCGGGGTGACGAGACTTGACCATGTCGCGAGTAGTCCTCCTTGGCGGCCTTGGCATTGCCGTAGTGCCGTGGCTGAGGCAATGCGGGATTGGGCTTCGCTCGTCCGCATCATGTCATATATCTGGGCATCATGAAGCACCACCCCAGGTGGTGCCTCGGCCACCTGCATCGCGAAAAGAAAAGTTAAACGTACCACAAATGAGACATGACGGGAAATGAAAGAAGGTCGTTCCATGTATATACATACCTTTTTCCCCATGTATACCACAGACATAGCATTTATATCAAATAGGAAATTAAATGCATCATATTTTTATTTATTTTACCAGGCGAAACGCATGCATCAACCTACATCTCTACTAGGTGGGCTCCTAGCAGCCGCCGGATCCGTAGTTGGCTACGTTCTCCATGCTCTACCCCGGTCCAAGTCAGAATTTCGGCAGCACCTCCCCGCTGCTCTCCCGATACACGTCTCGGCAAAAAGCCGAGAGGATGTGCATCCGGAGAACAACGGGGAGGCGCCGCCGAAATCCCGACTCGGACCGAGTAGAACATGGAAAACGTAGACAACTACGCATCCGCCCGACTGTCCCGTAAATGCCGCAAGCGTTAAGGTTCAAAATATGCGGACCACTAATGCATATTTATCCGCGTAACGCTCGCGGACGGGAAGTGACACCTAGGTTACGCAACCTGGACTTGGAAAATGAATCTAGTGACATAAGAAAATGCGGAGAAGAAGTTGGAAATTTAGCTCACCCTCGGCTGTAGAGGAAGTAGTCCAACAACCAAGTGACGATGTCGGCGACCGTCGAGAAGCGCGTCAAGATCCGGGATCGTCACGCCGGGGTGCTCATGACGAGGCGGTCACCACATGGCCTATTAATAATTCACATTATTAGAACAAATTCACATTTGCATTTCTATTTCCATTATTAAACAAATTCATTTCTATTTCTATTACACATTTCCATTTCATTTCTATTTCTTTCCAATTTTCAAATCAATTTATATTTCTTTCAATTTCAATTTCAATTACTATTTCTTTCTTTCTATTTCAAATCAATTACACATTTCAATTACTATTTTCTTACACATTTCAATTTTAACAACTAAAACCAATGCACAAGTACAAAAAAATAAACCTTACCGTGTGTGCTGCGGGGAGGCGAGGGGCGGCGCGGGGGGGGGGAGGAGGCTCGGGCGCGGGCCGGGTGGGGAGAGGGCGGCGGCGCGGGTGAGGGGAGGGCGGCGGCGCTGCGACGGGTGGCGGCGGCTGCTGGCGGGTGGGGGGAGGGCGGCGGCGCTGCGACGGGTGGCGGCGGCTGCTGGCGGCGATGGACAGGGCCGCGAGGAGGAGAGCGGCGCGCGGCTGCTGGCGTCGGCGCGAGGTGGAGGGGGAGCAGGGGAGGGCGGCGGGCGGCGGGGAGGTGGTTGCCGGCGGCGGGAAGCGTGGCGGCGGGCGGGGGGGAGGAGCAGAGAGCTGTGCGGGCGTGTGTGCTGTGCGGGGTGTGTTCCTGGTCCGGCTCGACTAGAACACGACCCGGCCCGGCCAACCCTAGCTATGCCGAGGGCCAGGCATATGCCGACGGCTGCCCTCGGCATAGGCCTTTTTTTTCTTTTTCAATTTATTTTCAATTTTAAATTTTATTAATGTCAATTATATTTATAAAATATATTAATATAGGTCCATGCTAATTTGTTTTAATCTTCTACATTCGCAAGCTATGCGCATAATTTTTTTTTCCATATCTTAACTTAATATCTCCGGTAGACGAGACCCTAATTCAAGAGCCCCACCGATCTACCCCTTTGACCGGCCTCCGATAACATTTAAACCATGGACTTTTCTCTTATTTTGTGTTTTGTTAGGTCATTGTAACATGTAGTATCAATAATTACCCTATCTTACATCAATATTCCCTCCGGTAGACGAAACCCTAATCTGGGAGCCCCGCAGATCTACCCCTTTCACCGGCCTCCGATGACAGTTGACCCATGGAATTTTCTCTTCCTTTGTGTTGTGTTAGGTCATAGGAACATGTAGTACCAATAATTACCCTATCTTACCTCAATATTCCCTCTGGTAGAAGAAACCCTAATATGGGAGCCCCGCAGATCTACCCCTTTCATCGGCGGTCTACCCCTTTGACTGCATCCCATCGGGGGTCCCCCGGTGGGCATATGCCTCCATTTGAGCTTGGTTAGGTCATAGGTACATGTTGAAACAAGGATCATCCCATATGATATCAAGTTTCTCTCCGGTTCACGTACGAGGGAGTTCCCCCTATACATGCAGAATCTGCCTAAGTGTAGGAACCCCCTGTCCGAGAAGCCGGACACACCTGGGGGGTAGCCTTGGATATAAAACCATCTCAAATCACTTTTGTGCATTCCATGTGGACACACCCAAGTTTTGGGGCCATTCCCTAGATCCGATGCTCTATTTCCGACGAAACCCTAGTCTACGTTGACCGCGCGGTCTACCCCTTTGACTGCATCCCATCGGGGGTCCCCCGGTGGGCATATGCCTCCATTTGAGCTTGGTTGGATCATAGGTACATGTGAAAACAAGGATCATCCCATATGATCCCAAGATTCTCTCCGGTTCACCTCCGAGGAGTTCCCCCTATACATCCGAAATCTGCCCAAGTGTAGGAACCCCCCTGTCCGAGAAGCCGGACACACCTGGGGGGTAGCCTTGGACATAAAACCATCTCAAATCAATTTTGTGCATGCCATGTGGACACACACAAGTTTTGGGGCCATTCCCTAGATCCTACGCTCGATTTACGACGAAACCCTAGTTCCGTTGACCGCGCGGTCTACCCCTTTGACTCGCATCCCATCGAGGGTCCCCGGTGGGCATATGCCTCCATTTGAGCTTGGTTAGGTCATAGGTACATGTGGAAACAAGGATCATCCCATATGATATCAAGTTTCTCTCCGGTTCACGTACGAGGGAGTTCCCCCTATACATGCGGAATCCGCCCAAGTGTAGGAACCCCCCGTCCGAGAAGCCGGACACACCAGGGGGCCTTGGACATAAAACCATCTCAAATCAATTTTGTGCATGCCATGGGGTCTGCCCAAGTTTTGGGGCCATTCCCTAGATCCGATGCTCTATTTCTGACGAAACCCTAGTTCTGTTGACCGCGCGGTCTACCCCTTTGACTGCATCCCATCGGGGGTCCCCCGGTGGGCATATGCCTCCATTTGAGCTTGGTTGGATCATAGGTACATGTGAAAACAAGGATCATCCCATATAATCCCAAGATTCTCTCCGGTTCACCTCCGAGGGAGTTCCCCCCTATACATCCAGAATCTGCCCAAGTGTAGGAACCCCCCTGTCCGAGAAGCCGGACACACCTGGGGGGTAGCCTTGGACATAAAACCATCTCAAATCAATTTTGTGCATGCCATGTGGACACACACAAGTTTTGGGGCCATTCCCTAGATCCTACGCTCGATTTCTGACGAAACCCTAGTTCTGTTGACCGCGCGGTCTACCCCTTTGACTGCATCCCATCGAGGGTCCCCCGGTGGGCATATGCCTCCATTTGAGCTTGGTTAGGTCATAGGTACATGTGGAAACAAGGATCATCCCATATGATATCAAGTTTCTCTCCGGTTCACGTACGAGGGAGTTCCCCCCTATACATGCAGAATCCGCCCAAGTGTAGGAACCCCCTGTCCGAGAAGCCGGACACACCTGGGGGTAGCCTTGGATATAAAACCATCTCAAATCAATTTTGTGCATGCCATGTGGACACACACAAGTTTTGGGGCCATTCCCTAGATCCGACGCTCGATTTCTGACGAAACCCTAGTTACGTTGACCGCGCGGTCTACCCCTTTCACCGCATCCCATCGGGGTCCCCGGTGGGCATATGCCTCCATTTGAGCTTGGTTAGGTCATAGGTACATGTGGAAACAAAAATCATCCCATATGATATCAAGTTTCTCTCCGGTTCACGTACGAGGGAGTTCCCCCTATACATGCGGAATCCGCCCAAGTGTAGGAACCCCCGTCCGAGAAGCCGGACACACCTGGGGGTAGCCTTGGATATAAAACCATCTCAAATCACTTTTGTGCATTCCATGTGGACACACACAAGTTTTGGGGCCATTCCCTAGATCCGACGCTCGATTTCCGACGAAACCCTAGTTACGTTGACCGCGTGGTCTACCCCTTTGATCGCATCCCATCGGGGTCCCCTGGTGGGCATATGCCTCCATTTGAGCTTGGTTAGGTCATAGGTACATGTGGAAACAAGGATCATCCCATATGATCCCAAGATTCTCTCCGGTTCAACTCCGAGGGAATTCCCCCCTATACATGCAGAATCTGCCTAAGTGTAGGAACCCCCTGTCCGAGAAGCCGGACACACCTGGGGGTAGACTTGGATATAAAACCATCTCAAATCAATTTTGTGCATGCCATGTGGACACACACAAGTTTTGGGGCCATTCCCTAGATCTGACGCTCGATTTCTGACGAAACCCTAGTTCTATTGACCGCGCGGTCTACCCCTTTCACCGCATCCCATCGGGGTCCCCGGTGGGCATATGCCTCCATTTGAGCTTGGTTAGGTCATAGGTACATGTGGAAACAAAAATCATCCCATATGATATCAAGTTTCTCTCCGGTTCACGTACGAGGGAGTTCCCCCTATACATGCAGAATCCGCCCAAGTGTAGGAACCCCCTGTCCGAGAAGCCGGACACACCTGGGGGGTAGCCTTGGATATAAAACCATCTCAAATCACTTTTGTGCATTCCCCCCTATACATGCAGAATCTGCCCAAGTGTAGGAACCCCCTGTCCGAGAAGCCGGACACACCTGGGGGGGGGGGGGCCTTGGACATAAAACCATCTCAAATCAATTTTGTGCATGCCATGGGGTCTGCCCAAGTTTTGGAACCCCCTGTCCGAGAAGCCGGACACACCTGGGGGGTAGCCTTGGATATAAAACCATCTCAAATCACTTTTGTGCATTCCATGTGGACACACACAAGTTCTGGGGCCATTCCCTAGATCCGATGCTCGATTTCCGACGAAACCCTAGTTCTGTTGACCGCGCGGTCTACCCCTTTGACCGCATCCCATCGGGGTCCCCGGTGGGCATATGCCTCCATTTGAGCTTGGTTAGGTCATAGGTACATGTGGAAACAAGGATCATCCCATATGATATCAAGTTTCTCTCCGGTTCAACTCCGAGGGAGTTCCCCCTATACATGCGGAATCCGCCTAAGTGTAGGAACCCCCGTCCGAGAAGCCGGACACACCTGGGGGGTAGCCTTGGATATAAAACCATCTCAAATCAATTTTGTGCATGCCATGTGGACACACACAAGTTTTGGGGCCATTCCCTAGATCCGACGCTCGATTTCTGACGAAACCCTAGTTACGTTGACCGCGCGGTCTACCCCTTTCACTGCATCCCATCGGGGGTCCCCCGGTGGGCATATGCCTCCATTTGAGCTTGGTTAGGTCATAGGTACATGTGGAAACAAAAATCATCCCATATGATATCAAGTTTCTCTCCGGTTCACGTACGAGGGAGTTCCCCCTATACATGCAGAATCCGCCCAAGTGTAGGAACCCCCGTCCGAGAAGCCGGACACACCTGAGGGTAGCCTTGGATATAAAACCATCTCAAATCACTTTTGTGCATTCCATGTGGACACACACAAGTTCCGGGGCCATTCCCTAGATTCGATGCTCGATTTCCGACGAAACCCTAGTTCCGTTGACCGCGCGGTCTACCCCTTTGATCGCATCCCATCGGGGGTCCCCGGTGGGCATATGCCTCCATTTGAGCTTGGTTAGGTCATAGGTACATGTGGAAACAAGGATCATCCCATATGATATCAAGTTTCTCTCCGGTTCAACTCCGAGGGAGTTCCCCCTATACATGCGAGATCCGCCTAAGTGTAGGAACCCCCGTCCGAGAAGCCGGACACACCTGGGGGTAGCCTTGGATATAAAACCATCTCAAATCAATTTTGTGCATGCCATGTGGACACACACAAGTTTTGGGGCCATTCCCTAGATCCGACGCTCGATTTCCGACGAAACCCTAGTTCCGGTGACCGCGCGGTCTACCCCTTTGATCGCATCCCATCGGGGTCCCCGGTGGGCATATGCCTCCATTTGAGCTTTGTTAGGTCATAGGTACATGTGGAAACAAAAATCATCCCATATGATATCAAGTTTCTCTCCGGTTCACGTACGAGGGAGTTCCCCCTATACATGCGGAATCCGCCCAAGTGTAGGAACCCCCGTCCGAGAAGCCGGACACACCTGGGGGTAGCCTTGGATATAAAACCATCTCAAATCACTTTTGTGCATTCCATGTGGACACACACAAGTTTTGGGGCCATTCCCTCCGCCCTGCTACTTCTCTCCCGCCCTTTTTTCCCGCTCACCCTTTCCCGCTGCTTCTCCCCCGCCCACCCTTTCCCGCTCATTCTCTCCCGCCATGTTTTCCCGCCCACCCTTTCCCGCCCATTCTCTCCCGCCAAGTTTTCCCGCCCACCCTTTCCCGCCCATTCTCTCCCGCCAAGTTTTCCCGCCGTTTCAGCCCCTCGTCGGCCTATATATAGCCATGTCTTCTCCACTAACAGACACCAGCAACATTTCTCCCTTCATCGCTTCTCTCATCCAACAGAACCACAAAATCCTCTGAGCTGAGCTGCCGCTGAGATGGCTCCTCGTCGCCGTAGCAACACGGGCTTCATCGGCGTTCGCCTGCGGCTCTGCGGGACATTTCGCGGCCGAAATCACCGCCGGTGGTACGCGTGTGTGGCTCGGCACCTTCTACACGAAGGAGGCTGCCGCCCGCGCATACGACGTTGCGGCTTGGAGGTTTGGCCGGCCGCGCCACGAAATGAACTTCCCGGAGGTCAGGTCTCTGACGGAAGCTCAGAGTCTCTCTACTGAGCCGCTACTTCGCTCACGGGGTGAAGCGCGGCGGTACAGTGTCCGGCCGGCGGCGGATTGATACCACCGAGGCGGACGAGCGGCTCATGGCACGGTGGCGCGGAGACAATCCCGGAGCCGTCGAGGCGGAGCGCGCATTCCGGAAGGACAAGCGGACGTACAGGAGAGAGAGGAGGGCGGGAAAGCGGCAGAGGAAGGCCGAGGTTGAAGCCGAGTACGCCAAAGGAGAGGCGTCGACATGGGGGAGGATGATGAACGGTGGTCGTGGAACCTCACAACCACCGCTTCAGAGGACACCCCCAGCGAGGACGAAGATTTCGACTTCTGATTAATATGTGTGTGTGTCGAGTCCGTGTGTCTAGCGGGTCATGCGTCGACCCAGTGTTAAGTGCTTTGTTCGTGTGTGGGTGTAGTTTTTAAATGTTTTGGTTTGTGTGTGGGTCTAGTTCTTTAAGTGCTTTGGTCCCTGTGTGGGTGTAGTTCTTTAAGTGTTTTGGTTCCTGTGTGTGGGTGTAGTTCTTTAAGTGTTTCGGTTCGTGTGTGGGTGCTAAGTTCTTAAATGTATCACTTTTGTGCATGCCATGCCATGTGGACATACACAAGTTTTGGGGCCATTCCACATACGGATCCCGGATTTTACCAAGTGCTAGCCCATGCATGCGGAAATCGTCAACGCCGGGTACATGCAAGGTTAGCCAAACCTTACATCACAATTGTACACATATGTTATGGGCATATGCAAGTTTTCCGAGCGATTCCGACGCTCCGATGGTCCGTATCTTGGAAAACCCTAGGGCGGGGACCCCGCAGATCTACCCCTATAGCTTTCTCCGTGCGAGGGTTTACCAATGGACTTTTTACTTGTTTTCTTTGTTTAGGACATATGTACATGTAAACCATAGGTTGGGCATACTTTACCATAAAATAGGCTCCGTTTGAGCCGTGGCGGGAGTTTCCACATACAGATCCTAGGGCGGGACCCCGCAGATCTACCCCTAGGGTAAGGGTTAGGGTTATAGTTAGGGTTAGCAATGTATGTGGAAACCCTAGGGTTAGGGTTAGAGTTAGCGTTAGCAATGTATGTGGAAACCCTAGGGTTAGGGTTAGGGTTAGGGCTAGAGTTAGGGTTAGGGTTAGAGTTAGGGTTAGGGTTAGAGTTAGGGTTAGGGAATTCTTAAAAAATAGAACCATTTTTTACATAATGCATACTAGTAAATAAATAATAGAAACATAATATAAAGTAATATGAGAGAGAGAAAAAAGAAAAAAATAAAAAAAAATCTATATGCCGAGGGTGGCCGTCGGCATAGGGTGGCCATGCCCTATGCCGAGGGTAGCCCTCGGCGTCTGTCTGACGCCGTGAGAGGGCGGTGACGGTGCGGGTGCGAGGGGAGGTGATGGAGACCTCTACGCCGAGGGCCGGGTAGACGCCGACGGCGGCCCTCGGCGTAGGAGCCTATACGCCGACGGTACCTAGACGCCGACGGTCGGCTTCCGGCGCTGCCCTGGCGAGGCCGTACGCCGACGGCCCCGATAAAATGCCCTCGGCGTAGGGTTTGGCCGTCGGCGTCTAGGCCCATTCCTGTAGTGATAGTTTGCTAGTTGGTCAGAGATCAAAAAGATTACAGCTTCAATTCGTCTCTCAAAATAATAATACTTTCAGCTTATTTCTTCGATGAGCAGATCCGAATGAGCTGACCTACTGGATCACAGCAATATATAGTATAAGGATCCAGAAAGTCACATCAGTGCGATTATGTACGTGCGTAGGTACCATGATTCGTATCATGATTTTCCAGAGTTTTTCAGTGCAACATACTAGTATATATGAGACTAAACTAAATAGTGCCACCCATTATCTTGGAATTGAGTGGCGATCCACTGGTATCACTTGCAAAGCAAATCAAGGGAACCAGATTGTTGTCTGTCGTGTTGTCTAAACTAGTTAATTTAATGAAGGAAGCCTGGAAGCCTGGAATGATCATTTGTCCCTGTACCTGTCAGCAAGTGGATCTAATTTGGGGACATTGTCTATTTTTCTCAAACTAATGTGGCGACATTGTCTTGCTTTCCAAGGGTTTTCGGTAGAGTAACACACATGGAGAGGCAGCTCAAGCTTAGAGTCGGCACGCCATTTGGGACGGGAACCAAATCGCTTTCGCCTGAATTAATGGTGTGATCATCTATGCATACAGCGAGCGACCATTCAGGGCGCATCGCCGTAGTATTGAGACATAGGTTAGCTAGCAAGCAAGAATTGTTTGGGTAGTTACATACACACAGGAGACATGATAATGTAACGTCATTTCGTGTGCTCAGTGAATTGCTAAACACCACCGAACCGTCTCCTGTCCTGGTTCCCATGGAGCACAGGCGAGCAACTATAGTTGGACGTTTTCCGTCAATAGCCAAAATGCAATGTCACTTTGTCATTGTCAATGCAGGAAACGGAGATGACAATCGCGGTCACTTGCTGCAGATGCGTCCATACATGATGTACGCGTTTTGTGTCTTTGACAAAACATTTTGCTCCAGGTCCAAAAGAAGAAGAAAACGGCCTGTTTATTCACCAAGCTTTTGCTTTATGTGTAAACTTGAAGTACTCTCCCAGATCCACAATAGTAGTACTACCTCCGATCCATATTACTTGATACTAATATAGATGTATCTAGACACATTTTTGTTGTAGTACTTTCTTTGAGGAACACCAATTATAACCTGGCCACGACATGCTTGCGCCAACACATATCTACTACCGAGGCTGCATAGCTTCAAGAAAATTTGAACTGATAGCTTCAAAATTTATAGTTACCGGCATTTCTCCACCAATGGAAAACCCATCTTTCATTAAATAGAATAATCTGCTTTAGAAAATCACATCGGGCGTCAGACCAAGGGCTTGATTTCTGATAATCTGGAGATACAACCGTCCTCCTAACCATCCAACCACACGTTAATTCTCGAAATGAAACTTAGTTGGCCAAGTGTGCTGATCTTTTGTGTGACAACTCAGGAGAAAAACTAAAACGAAGGAGATAAAAAAAAAACGTTGACCAACGGGGGAATGATCCCTCCCTTGGCTATACGTTGTTAGGTAGAAATGAGACTCTCCCCGCGGATGGACGCTAGGATGATAACCCGATTAAAGTTCGCCCCTCCCGCGAAATTACCGCGTGATGGGGATTCGAACCCGGGTGGGCTGGCTGCGCACTCGCCTTGCCTTGCCACTGAGCTGGAACTCAGTTCTCAAAACGAAGGAGATAGAACTCGGCTTCTTTGCGAACTCGGCTTCTTGCATCAGACTAAGCAAGATTGATAAATTGATGTCACATCGGTTAGTCACCATTTCTAGCGACCACCACCAACCAAGAGTCCCTCCAACCAATGCCAACTTCAAGAACACTGCCCAAGGGCCAAGGAGGTGTACGATGCACAAGCGCCAGTCGTTCTGTTTCATGTATTTTGGACCTTAGACGATGATGGGTGGCACGAACAAGGTGGTGGCCTATGATGGCCATGCCGTCAGGTTTTGCTCTACATCCAGTTTTCCATGTCGCCCAACTGTTTGTGCATTGCGCCTTGCTACACGTTCCTCTAAAAAAATGCTCTCTTTTCCAAAATATAAGACAAATTATGAGTCTAAATCTTTGGTCATAGAAAAAAAAAATCAAATGTGTCTTACATTTGTGAAAGAGGGAGTATGTGGTCTCAGATACTCTTGCCGTGCATTTGGAGGTGCTTGGTCAACAATAGCATTGCGGAGGCACCAGGAATGTTGTGCAAGTCATCATTTATACTTAGGAGGCTTATATGTGCTCCTTCAACATTCATAATATCAAAATAGATCTAATTTGAAAATATGCTTTATTTTCCGATAAAGGGAATATATTAATATCAAAAGATACCAATTACACCCAGCCTCTGCAACAACGCACCACCCTAATGGCACTACGGATGCACACAGCCTAAAAAAGAAAAGAAAACTAAGAAACAAAAGTCCCGCTACAGTATCTCGGGCGTAACAACAGCAATACATCCACCGCCAAGACAACACCTGAAATACAAACTCTCCAAAAACGACGCCTTCAAGAAGGGAACAATGCTCTAACACCGTCGTCGCCCGATCAAAGATCTTAGGTTTTCACCCTGAAGATAGTCCCCGCTCTCAAAACAATGCCTCCAACAAGGTCATTGCCGGGCACAACCGAGTTAAGGCCGGACCTTGGGTTTTCACCCTGAAAGGTAGGACTCTGAACTTCACCTGTGTTGTCGCCCCCACTTTCATACCGCTGATGTGAAGCCCGGAACACCAAGCCAGTTCCATCTCACCACCAAGATCCGACCACCATTGCTCTTCCACCAATCTTAACTTTCATGACCTTCTCCGCCAGCACCATGGAAAGAAAACAAGCTCCATGATATTAACAGCCAGCAGAGCTTCGAAGCGCTCCCTCTGAAACCAAACGGTCAGATAAAAAACATGGGTGCGCTCGACCGAAAACACCCAATCCAGCAATCTTCAGGCATTGATCGCACAATGAATTTCGCCGGCAGGACCTTCCGGAACACGACAATCCAGCAAGCTCGGTGGGAAGAAGCTTCCGAACGATCTTCACTTGGCGCGAGAGAAACCCTAGGACTGCCACCTTTATTAGGCGAACGGCAGGCCCCCTCGCCGCCGCCCGCCGGCAACCTGCTCCGCCGCGGACGCCGCACTCTACCAGCGGCCATGAGGCAGCAAAGAGAACGGTGACGACCAAGCAGGGTCGACCCCGACCAGACCGGCCCAACCATGCAGCGAAGAAGACCGGATAGGTAGCACGGGAATCACCCAGATCAAGATCTGGAGTTTTCCCCAACGCCATCCAATCTGGCCCAGATCTTCACCGCCGGTCAAGGCGCCGCCGGAGGAGAGTCTCCGCCACCACCCCGACCAGGGGCGCCGCCCTGGTCGCTGCACGCAGATGAGCCACCACCACTGCCCTAGCAGCCATGGCGCAGATCTCCAGCGTCCACCACCCCAGTCCACCTTCGGGGGCTGGGCCCGCCGCCACCGCGGCAAGGGCCGGCAGCAGCGGCGGCAAGCGAAGCAGCTTTATAATGATTCTAATACAATAAATTTATATCTTGTATATTTTCCAATATTAGTAACACTGTGTAAAGTTTGAGTTTGAATACAACCAGAATACGGGATCATTGTGATGGAGGGAACGCGTTGCATTTGCTTCAGGATTGTAACGATTTGACTCCTGAATAGAGAAAATCCTGTGGGAGGCTAATTTCTAGGCGGGGGAGAAATTAAACAGGGTTATAATGATTTGACTCCAACCTTTATTAACCTAACCACTTGCTTGGTTAGATAACGAAAATTGATGGCTTGACGGGACCTCGAGTCAGAAAGAAACATAAAGAATCGACGGCTCCACCCATGCCGCCATGCGACGGCGACATATCGGATGCGATTGTCAATGTCAGTTGTCAAAGGTCAATGATCGACATCACATCAACTTTCGCTAATAATTAATCAGTTAGTTCCACTTTCTCCTGTACTTGATGCAGGAGCTGCTCGGATTAGAAGTTACCACTTTTCTTCAAAAGGACTTCGTCTATTGGTCATACTCGCTCCATTTATATTTACTTTGCCTTCTGAATTCAGGTAAAGACATACTTTTTTTTGCGGGTAGGTAAAGACATACTTTGTAAAATTTGATACCAAATAAATCAATATTCAAGATGTCAAATACATATAATTTGAAAATACACTTTAGAACGATTCTGATGTGATAGATTTTACATTACAGAAGTTGTTATTTTTCATAAAAAAATAGAAAGTTGACTTTGACCAAATTGAGAACATGAATTACCATATCCTTTGTCCATTCCTTGTATTGTTGGCTTCATGCAAGTGGTGTGTGAAAAACTGAAATGAATGGAAGACAAGTGTTGTTTAATTTCTAGCTGATGCAGTTCAGAAACTTTTCAACGGATTGCCGTGGTTTTCAGCTCGAACATACACACCAAGGCGAGGGGGAGCGAATGAGGGCTGCATAGACATGCTTATGAGCAAGCATAGCAGTACACGTGAGTAGTTTGCATGCAATCTTCATCTTGATTAATTAGGATAGCCAGGATACAAAAGCAGGTAGGCCTAGCTTAGCTATGACGAGAACAAAATCGACCGTACCAAAGAACCAACCCAACTAAGACCACATTAAGCTATCAGCTAGGAGTATCTGCGGGTTTGCAGTATCAGACAGAGTCGACCGATGAGCCAAAACCACGATATTATCACATAATTCAGCAGACAGTGGATGTTTTTTTACCTATATATACTTGCATTGCATGGCGCCATCAGATCTTCTGCTAGCTGCTACATCGCTGTACAACACTATATGTAGTAGCTAGGTAGGATCTCCGATCAAGTTAAGCAGCCGCATTATTGGCAAAACAGTGCTAGCTTAGCAAGATTGGAGCTGTAAACTTACACAGGTACAGATTTGGGCAATCAAACAAAGATCGCGTGGCCAAATAAGAATTAGTCTTCTCTGCTGAGCCAGGCACTAGCTAGCCAGATGCTGTCATGCACGCAAGAAAACTTAATTTACAGGGATCGAACAATGACAATTTTCTCTGTTTCTCACCATACTGAATTATATGCTGCCTAAGTCCGGAGCGTCATCATATCTGGATAGGCGTTGAATTGTTCGTGGTGGTTAGCCGCAGAAGGAACAGATCGAGAGTCAAAAGTTATTCTTTCTGTTCAAGTTTCTCGTATAGTAAGTAATACTTAATTAACCTGCAACTTTTGGACAAGCCAAGTTGCTAGCTTCACATGATCAATTGTTTATTTGCAGCTACATGCATGGTCTAGTCTAGTCTAATGGAGCCAGTTTAGGACTCGCCATTTTGACAGAGTTAACCGGCTGGCGAGTTGGTCAGAGGTCAAAATCTTTGTCAGCTTAAAATTCAGATCGTAACGAGTTGACCACATAGTCTATCGATCGCCGCGTAGACGGCTGGGCCGGGAGAGGAGTTATAAATTATAATAAGGATCGGATCGAGCAAGTCACCTCGGTTGGATGTATCAGGATCCGTATCCATTTCTCCATAGTTCTTCAGCGTTGGCCCCCCGTTATTTTGGAATTAGGTGGGTGATGATCCGCTCGCAAAGCAAATCGAGAGCAATCAGATTGTTGTGGGTTTTGTTGTGCAAAGTGGGGCGGGGACCAGGAATATGAACGATTAGTTGCCCCTATGTCTGTCAGCAAGGGGATTTAATTAGGGGATCATGTCCATAATGAGAATGCTTGCTAAGATACAGCTGAGGATGATTATGTGATTGTATATGCAACGTAAGGCAAGAAGCTGTTGTAGAACTATCAGGCAACAGGGGGTAAAGGTAACCCTAGCTGCTGCCGCCACATGCCCTGCCCATCCATCTCCATTCCTTGCCGCCGCCGGCAGGTGCTGCTTCGGCGGAGCTTCTTCGGAGCGATCCGCGGTGGTGATTGGGGCTTCCGCTGGTGCAGAGGTGGTGGATCTGTCGCTATTCATCGACTTCATCGATGGGATGCGGTGGATCTTTGTTCAAGGTAGCATGGGGACGTCCGCAGCGAAATGTGTCTTGTTGCTTGCAGCGAGCATGTACATTAATTGTTCATTAACTCACAAAGCTATGGGTGTTTTTTTTTGGATCTGGTAATGTTGGAAGCTCTGTGTCTCTTCCAACGCGCGTCTAGGCGGCACTAGAGTTTGACGGCGGCCGTTGGTTTTGGCGAGTGCAGGAAACTTGAGATAATTTTCAGCAAAGTTTTCAGAACATATGTTTTATTCTAGTGTATTTATTAGTGTATTCCTATATTTGCTAACTCATGTAACTTGACTTTCTATACGCGGTTACTCTCAAAAAAATCTGCCATCACCCATCAGACTGAGCATTAAAATGGAACGTTTGGCCCTTGACAAAACCGTATCGTTCCTTGTAGAGATCGGCCCTCTTGTCAAAACCTCCTGAAGCACTAGGTTTGGGTCTAAACTCCTTTCTGCTTATTAGCATTCTCCATGCTGATCACCATCTTTACTTTAAAGAATCTAATGCTTGAATCACCATCTGTTGAGCGTACAACACCTGGGCCTAAATCAGGAGCACCAGCGGGCTATGAAAAACTCTTCTAGACTGAAAAGAATCAGGTAAGTAGACAGCACAGCAGCTGGACATCACAGGCTGAAATGGCACAAACATTTGTTTCTAATGTGGATGTCAATACCAATAACACCCTTGAGGATGGATCCTCCAGAGATACAATATCTTGACAAGGCAGCATTCAGCATGTCATGGTTCTGTCGAATTGGCATGTGCTCCCTCTGTTCCATAACATAAGATGCTTGTAACGGAGGCAACATATTTCTTAGCTGTCTGCTGCAGAAATGAAACAGTCTTTGCATTCTTTAGTCTGGAAAAGGTATCTCTTCTTTTTAGATTTTATTTTCATGTTAATTCTTTCTGCAACTGTGAGAAGATCTCTGCATGAACATTTTTTTTTTTTCAGGCTCATGGGACAAACACAACATCGACAGCAATGATATATTGACAGTGACCATGCGAGATTCCAGCAATGCCATGCAACATGCACCGGATGATTCCAGAATCGATTTGAAAGAACCACCACAATACCACGGTTTTCATGACTGATCATTGAGATTTAAGGTCGTGATTCAGTACTTCAGGAGAAAGGCATCAATACAAGGTAATACAACATACTATTCAATTATCCAACCATTCAAGAGAAGAGAAGTTACACAAACAAATTTGAGCCTACTCTCCGAACCAGGGAAACATATCCCACGACACCAAATATATGTGTATCAGCACTACGATTGATTGACCGGTGCATAATTTATCACATGTAAAGCCCCTCGGGCACACCTTCCTTCTTCTTGAACATGACCTTCTCCTTTGCCTTCTTGAAGTCAGCGTGTGTCACCTAGGGAATCAGGAAACAGCGCATCAAGAACATGAAGTGAAATACATGATACGTAGCATTTTACAACATTTATTATGAGGCCACACCAAAACTTAACATCCCTAAACACTAGTCTTGTATATATAGAAAGGGATAGTGATCTGTGACTTTCAAAACTAATTCCTAGCTAATAAAAGTTAACTCTTGAAGTGCTAACGAAGTTCCTCCAAGAGTATAGATAATAGCCTATCGCTAGTTTAGCGGTGCATAAGACAAGGTTATGCAGCAAAAACAGTATGGTTCGGTATCTGTAGTATGCCAGTTAGTGAAATGAGGTGTCTACTTCAGTGACTTCCCCATTTGAATTATAGACTATATAAAGGTCCAGCCTTACCTTCATTCTACGCTCTCTCAAAGCAAGCAATCCGGATTCAGTACATATTGCTTTAATATCAGCACCCGAAAATTCGTCCTTAGTCATGACGAACTCCTCCAGGTTCACATCATCTGACAATGTCATCTTAGCTGTGTGTATCTGCACAATTTACAACATTTATGAGAACAAAAGGAACTTTGCATCCTATAATGTTATGTTTAACATGTACTGATGGAAAAGTGCAATACCTGGAAGATGCGACGCCTAGTTTTAATGTCTGGAAGAGGAAATTCGATCTTTCGGTCAATTCGGCCAGGGCGAAGCAAGGCTGGATCAAGACTTTCAATGCGATTTGTTGCTAGAATAACTTTCACATCTCCACGTGAGTCAAAACCATCTAGCTGGTTCAACAGCTCCAACATGGTTCTCTGAATTTCACGCTCCCCTCCCGAATGAGCATCGTACCTCTTTGTTCCAACTGCATCAATTTCATCAATGAAGACTATTGATGGAGAAAGCTCATCTGCCACTCTGAATAGTTCCCGGACTAGCTTTGGACCATCACCAAGGTACTTCTGAATAAGTTCACTTCCAACAACACGCAAGAAAGTTGCAGATGTCGAGTTAGCAACAGCCTGCAATAACAATTTCAAGTAATCACAGGTCATACATTAGCACCAATATGGCCAAATATTACAGCATGCAATGAATAAAGGACGACTGAAGCCTGCAATACGCCAATAAGAGAAGAAGAAGAATGTATCAACGACCAATATGGAGGCCAGGACACTAACCTTGGCAAGTAAAGTCTTCCCTGTTCCAGGTTCTCCGTATAATATGACCCCCTTGGGTGGCCTGATTCCAATATCTTCATAGAGCTCTGGATGAGTCAGCGGAAGCTCAACGGCCTCTTTTATTTCCTGAATCTGAGCATCTAGCCCACCAATATCCGCATATGATTCTAGGGGAGCTTTCTCAACTTTCATCACAGATACCATAGGATCAACTTCGTCTTGCAAAATCCCAACCACGGAGAGGACCTGGAAAATTAATTCTTGTGAGCAGTCTAACTTAAGCATCATCTTACTAATTGTGTGACTCTGTAATTGATAAGCAAGCATGGTCATCAAGCACAAGAAAATGGTACTCCCTCTGTCACAAGCATGGTCTAACAAAGTGATTATACACCTGCACAAGCATTGATACCCCCCTCACACTTGATGATCACAAGAATACGAGGTTGGAAGAACATGCTTTCGAATATCTCATGTAGTACATAGTAACTTGGTCTTCATAGTACACAATTATCCTAGATTTCAGAAGTGAGCCTATGAATAAGCTTTGAAGAGTCCTGTCACAAGAATAGCAGAAAACAGCAGCGATGCCGTACATAAAGGCTCTAGCAGCCTTTAAACCCAACTAAGTATGTTTCAGTTAACTTGCACGCATATTTGACCAAATTCAGATTACCAAATACCCCCGACTCCAATTCCTCTGCCGATTCAGACTACGCAGATGCCCAATTCACTGAGCAACCTTAAAGGCTTCAATCGACTTGCTATGGTTGATGACTTCGCTCTCGTCGAGGATGGAGCATCCGGGCTCCAGCTGGTCCTTGTCGAGGAAGGAGAGCATGCTGACGTAGTACTCGGGACCGACGGATGAGGAGACGATGGCGAGCCCCATGGTCGCCGGCGAGGGTTTGCGGGATTTCGGTGCGGATCTGTTTGGGTGCGAGCGAGCGAGACTGGTTGGAGTTTTCCCCTCCCCCTTGCCCTCTTTTTCTCTGGATTCAATCAACTTACTCTGCAAGCAAGGAGGGTATATTGGACACTCTGTGGCGAGATGGGCCGATCTAACACGAATATGTGGCTATGAATAAGCTTTGAAGAGTCCTAAGTCACATGAATAGCAGAAAACAGCAGTTACATTCTACATCAAGGCTCTAGTAGCCTTTAAAACAAAACCAAGTATGTTTCAGTTAACTTGCACGCATATTTGACCAAATTCAGATTATAGAAGCAAAGTTCACCAAATACTCTTGATTCCAATTTCCCTGCCGATTCAGACTACACGGATCCCCAATTCACTGAGCAACCTAAAAGGCTTCAATCGACTTGCTATGGTTGATGAATTCCCCTAAGATCCAAACCCTAAGATCCAACCAGATACATGGATCTCGAAAGCAAACTCGGGACGTAAGACGGATCCGTACCTTGTTGAGAAAGTGATTATACACCTGCACGTCCATTGACACCCCCTCACACTTGATGATAACAACAATACAAGTTTGGAAGCACGTGCTTTGGTATATCTAATGCTATAGTAATTGGTCTTCATAGTACACAATTATCCTAGATTTCAGAAGTGAACCTATGAGTAAGCTTTGAAGAGTTCTATGTCACATGAATAGCAGAAAACAGCACTGATATTCTACATAAAGGCTCTAGTAGCCTTTAAACCTCAGTAAGTATGTTTCAGTTAACTTGCACGCATATTTGACCAAATTCAGATTATAGAAGGAAAGTTCACCAAGTACCCCTGGCTCTAATTCATCTGCCGATTCAGACTACACAGATCACCAATTCACTGAGCAACCTAAAAGATACTACTAGACTGAACGTGCTTCAATCAACTTGCTATGGTTGATGAATTTCCCTAAGATCCAAACCCTACTACCCTCACCAGATACATAGATCGAGAAAGCAAACTGAGAACGGAGACGGATCCGTACCTTATTGTGCATGAGGATGGAGCATCCGGGCTCCAGCTGGTCCTTGTCGACGAAGGAGAGTATGCTGACGTAGTACTCGGGTCCGACGGAGGAGGAGACGATGGCGTGGCTCTCGTCGATGATCTCCTCGAGGGATCCGACGCTCATGGGGGTGCCCCGGAGGTCGTCGACCTTGGATCGGTCCTCCTCGGTCTTCTCCTCGGTGGGGCGGAGCCGCTCCTGCGCGGCGACGAACTCCTCCTCCATGAGGAGGTAGTCCTTGACCCGCTCGAGCTTGAGGAGGCGGAGGCGGCACTTGGAGAGCGGCGCGACGTGCGGCAGGCGCGCCGCCGCCTCGGGCCCCTTCTGCCGGCGCTGCTTGCGGCCGACGCGGGACGGCGCGGCCGGCGGCTCGAACTTCTTGTCCTTCTTGTCGCCGTCGCCGCCCGGCTTGCCGCGGTCGCCCGGCGCGCCGCCCTGCTTGCCCATGCCGCCCGGCGTGCCCTGCCCCATGGTCGCCGGCGAGGGTTTGGGCGATTTCGGTGCGGATCTGTTTGGATGCGGGCGAGCGAGCGAGACTGGGTTGGAGTTTTCCCCTCGCCTTCGGCTTTTTCTCTGGATTCAATCAACTTACTCTGCAAGCAAGGAGGGTATATTGGGCACTCTTATTTAAATGGGCCGATCTAACACGAATATGTGGTGAAAGTGAAACCACGATACAAACCAAAATACAAAAGCGGATGTACTTTAAATTTGAATTCTGTTTATTTCGACTCCCGTCTTGGCTTCCCTAACTTCGTTCTCGAAAAATCGAAAGGTCATATATTAAGTAAATCAAACCCGTAGGAAATACTCTATCCGTTCTAAATTATAGAAGATGTTTATGTTTCAATCTGAACAATCACACTAAAACGTGTCTACTTACATATGATTCAGAAAAAAGTTAAATCATCTTATAATTTGGAATGGAATGCAAAGTCTCATGTCTTCGTTTCTATTTTGGTTGCGAGCAATAATGTTATGCACTATGGCATTGGCGGAGCCCTATCCTCAAATGATGAGTACATAGTTTTTCGACAATACAAAAGCTATAAAAGTGAAAAAAGTTATTCAAAATTTATAAAATACATGTATTTAGCTACACAATAACCTGGTAACACAAGGTTGTTAACCTGGCTCTGCAACTGCACTATGGTTAATGGATCGCCATTTGCACGTAAAAAATTCCAAGGTTTTGGGATGTCCATGTCTTTTTTCCTCCCGCATCCACCAACATTGACTAGTCCTTAAAAATATCGGTACCAAAAATATTTTATACCTTAGTGAGATATGCAAAATTTATAAATCTTAACATTTATTTTCAGTTAATTCTTCTAAAACCCATTTAACTCGGAGAAATTTAACCAAAAATTAAAAAATCCAATTTAGTTCAAATTAGTTTGGATTCCCGAGCTAAAAAAAATTGCCACCAAATGACCAAAAGATATCAATCTATATCCTCATAATGCTTCGGGGTGTAGAGCAACATTAAACTCCAAAATCCATGTACCTTTGTGTACTTTCAGTTTTATTATATAAGTCTTGCTAAAGCAATTTAGCCGAAGTTAGATAATCTGCAATCTATGCTAACTTGGGCTACAAATTACCACACTTTTCCATTCCGTGCATGTCATCTACAATAATGCTCCAGTGTGTGTCTAACTGTAGAATCTTTTATAGATATATGGACGTTAAGAAATCATGGGAGTTCACACTTGTGGGGAATCTCACTAGACATTTTTTATTTTTTTGTTTGCAATGTATAGTCTCGTGGTCTCTTGCTAGGTGATTTTTTGTAGTTCAGGATGGTCTTCTTATCATTGATCAACTCATGTTCGCACTATTATGGAAGCCAATAAATTTTCCTTCCTTTTTTTTGAGCTCTGCAGACTCATGCTGATCATACGAGCTGCCAAGGCCTTTATGAATGAAATTCTGAAGATCTTGTTTTCTTTTAAATGCACAGAGGTGCCAAGGCGTTTCTGAATGAAACTCTGAATATATGCGGCCTAATAGCGGTACAGTTCAGTCTAAGTTACCTATCCACTAGTACATTCTTATAAAACATTTTTCGATGACAAAATATAGCTGTTTGGTGTAGATCGCAGAGAACCTAAGTAATCCAATGATATTTTGAAGTTGTTTCTTGTAAAGGGACATTTTTACTGCTTTAGATTATCACAAAGTTAAGATTCATATTCCTACTATAAAGCATGGTTTAACTTTTGGTTCTCATGTTTTATTTGGTCATGTTTGCCCTACTATGTGCTGCAATTGTAGTCATGCTTGTAATGGAAGCATTGTCTTAAAATACAAAAGAACAAAATATTCCAAGGGAGTTCCATTTTTAGTTAACATTACATTTTGAATTATATACAATGTATGCCGTTTAATAGATTTTATGTGCATTGTGCATACGTCAGATAACTCTGAGCTGTGAAGCACATTTTGTGTTGGTATTTGCATGGCCAGTTCATGATCTAATGCTAGTTTATATTTTCACCTATTTTTCCGCTGCCATTTTGGAACAGAAGATAAACATTTTGTGTTGTTCTAAATTAGCTTCATCACTAGTTTATTCTCTATTTTCTAGGATTGCCTACAATAGTATGAACGACACAAGAAGCATCTGAGTTTTCGTGGAAGCACATCAAATATAGTGAAAAAAAACTTGAACCGTGAGAATGTCATAGGGTAGCGTCATGCTCGTGTGTTACATTGCCGATATGAATCACTTTTGATGGTATGGTACCAACATGCAAACCATGGATAGCTTATTTCTCATAGTGAGATAAGCACTCTGATGACCAGCCGTGAACACCCAACCTAGGCGACACCTTCATTTGGGTGGATCAAGTTTGGAGTCCTGCATTTGATAGATCATGTGTTAAGCTACAAATTTGAGACAATATTACTAGTCTCTTATAAAGCACAATGCCACTAACATTTATTAATGATAATCTATAATATTAGTGTACTGGTGAGTGGAAACAAATGAAAGACCGCTTTAAAAGGAAGCTGGCTAGGCAAGTTCTTATTATACGGGGATCAACTTGTCCTCATTAATTTTGTACTCATTTACACTTTCCTTCTTCGAAATATCCAAAAGGGTACAAAAATGGTTAGATTTTTTAGATCAAAATTCTTCTATCAAAGCAATGGCGATAAAAGAAAATATAGGTTTACGAAATGGAGCCTTATATGTAGGCCAAAAGACCAAGGAGGGCTTAGGTAGAGGTTTTAGAGTTTACCGAGCCAATGGCTTTTAAAATTTTATATGAAGATGGAGTATGGAAGGTTGTCCCAAGTCAAACCAAAACCATCTGAGTCCCCTGTTTGGAAGGGTCTCATGGAGGTAAAGAATGGCTTCTTCTGTAGAGGATCATTACAAGTAGAAAACGTTGTAGATATAAGTTTTTAGGATGATTCACTGTTGTCTCATAAATATCCATCTTTTATATAATATTGTTTAAAGAAAGGAAGTTTTCATGGCTAATGTTATATTGTTATGTCACAGGCCCTGCTAAATACAACAGTTAGAAGAGCCATGCATGGTAGATGTCGAGTCATGGAGTGGTGTCCAGCTGGTCCTTGTCGAGGAAGGAGAGCATGCTGACGTAGTACTCGGGTCCGACGGAGGAGGAGACTATGCCGTGGTTCTCGTCGATGATCTCCTCGAGGGATCCGACGCTCATGGGGGTGCCCCGGAGGTCGTCGACCTTGGATCGGTCCTCCTCGGTCTTCTCCTCGGTGGGGTGGAGGCGCTCCTGCGCGGCGACGAACTCCTCCTCCATGAGCAGGTAGTCCTTGACCCGCTCGAGCTTGAGGAGGCGGAGGCGGCACTTGGAGAGCGGCGCGACGTGCGGGAGGCGCGCCGCCGCCTCGGGCCCCTTCTGCCGCCGCTGCTTGCGGCCGACGCGGGACGGCGCGGCCGGCGGCTCGAACTTCTTGTCCTTCTTGTCGCCGTCGCCGCCCGGCTTGCCGCGGTCGCCCGGCGCGCCGCCCTGCTTGCCCATGCCGCCCGGCGTTCCCTGCCCCATGGTCGCCGGCGAGGGTTTGAGGGATTTCGGTGCGGATCTGTTTGGATGCGGGCGAGCGAGCGAGACTGGTTGGAGTTTTCCCCTCCCCTTGCCCTCTTTTTCTCTGGATTCAATCAACTTACTACGCAAGCAAGGAGGAGGGTATATTGGACACTCTGGGTGTTAGATGGGCCGATCTAGCACGAATATGTGGTGAAACCACGATACAAACCCAAATACAAAACAAACCGATGTAAATTTGAATTCTGCTTATTTCGACACGCATCTTGGCTTCCCTGAATTCGTTCTCGAATAGTCAAAAGGTCATATATTAAGTAATCAAACCCCTAGGAAATACTCTCTCCATTCTAATTATAGAAGATGTTTATGTTTCAATCTGGGCAGAAATGATTGAACAATCACACTAAAACGTGTCTAGTTACATATGATTCAGAAAAAAAGCTAAAGCATCTTATAATTTGGAATGGATTGCAAAGTTTCATGTCTTCGTTTCTATTTTGGTTGCGAGCAATAATGTTATGCACTATGGCATTGGCGGAGCCCTATCCTCAAATGATGAGTACATAGTTTTTCGACAATACAAGCTATAAAAGTGAAAAAAGTTATTAAAAAATTATAAAATACATGTATTTAGCTACACAATAACCTGGTAACACAAGGTTGTTAACCTGGCTCTGCTACTGCACTATGGTTAATGGATCGCCATTTGCACGTAAAAAATTCCAAGGGTTTTGGGATGTCCATGTCTTTTTCCTCCCGCATCCACCAACATCGACTAGTGCTTAAAAATATCGGTACCAAAAATGTTTTATACCTTAGCGAGATATGCAAAATTTATAAATCTTAACATTTATTTTCAATTAATTCTTCTAAAACCCATTTAACTCAGAGAAATTTAACCAAAAATTAAAAAATCCAATTTAGTTCAAATTAGTTTGGATTCCCGAGCTAAAAAATTTGCCACCAAATGACCAAAAGATATCAATCTATATCCTCATAATGCTTCGGGGTGTAGGGCAACATTAAACTCCAAAATCCATGTACATTTGTGTACTTTCAGTTTTATTATATAAGTCTTGCTAAAGCAATTTAGCCGCAGTTAGATAATCTGCAATCTATGCTAACTTGGGCGGCCAAATTACCACACTTTTCCATTCCGTGCATGTCATCTACAATAATGCTCCAGTGTGTGTCTAACCGTAGAATCTTTTATAGATGTATGGACGTTAAGAAATCATGGGAGTTCACACTTGTGGGGAATCTCACTAGACATTTTTTATTTTTTTGTTTGCAATGTATAGTCTCGTGGTCTCTTGCTAGGTGATTTTTTGTAGTACAGGATGGTCTTTTTATCATTGATCAACTCATGTTCGCACTATTATGAAAGCCAATAAATTTTCCTTCCTTGTTTTGAGCTCTGCAGACTCATGCTGATCATACGGGCTGCCAAGGCCTTTATGAATGAAATTCTGAAGATCTTGTTTTCTTTTAAATGCACAGAGCTGCCAAGCCCTTTCTGAATGAAACTCTGAATATATGTGGCCTAACAGCAGTACAGTTCAGTCTAAGTTATCTATCCACTATTACATTCTTATTAAACATTTTTCCATGACAAAGTACAGCTGCTTGGTGTAGATCGCAGAGAACATAAATAATCCACTGATATTTTAAAATTGTTTCTTGTAAAGGGACATTTTTTCTGCTTTAGTTTATCACAAAGTTAAGATTCATATTCCTACTATAAAGCATGGTTTAACTATTGGTTCTCATGTTTTATTTGGTCATGTTTGCCCTACTATGTGCTGCAATTGTAGTCATGCTTGTAATGGAAGCATTGTCTTAAAATACAAAAGAACAAAATTTCCAAGGGAGTTCCATTTTTTAATATTACATTTTGAATTATATACAATGTATGCCGTTTAATAGATTTTATGTGCATTCTGCATACGTCAGATAACTCTGAGCTGTGAAGCCAATTTTGTGTTGGTATTTGCATGGCCAGTTCATGATCTAATGCTAGTTTATATTTTCACCTATTTTTCCGCTGCCATTTTGGAACAGAAGATAAACATTTTGTGTTGTTCTAAATTAGCTTCATCACTAGTTTATTCTCTATTTTCTAGGATTGCCTACAATAGTATGAACGACACAAGAAGCATCTGAGTTTTCGTGGAAGCACATCAAAAGATAGTGAAAAAAAAAACTTGAACCGTGAGAATGTCATGGGGCAGCGTCATGCTCGTGTGTTACATTGCCGATATGAATCACTTTTCTGATGGTATGGTACCAACATGCAAACCATGGATAGCTTATTTCTCATAGTGAGATAAGCACTCTGATGACCAGCCGTGAACACCCAACCTAGGCGACACCTTCATTTGGATGTCCTGAATTTGATAGAACATGCGTTAAGCTACAAATTTGAGACAATATTACTAGTCTCTTATAAAGCACAATGCCACTAACATTTATTAATGATAATCTATAATATTAGTGTACTGGTGAGTGGAAATAAATGAAAGACCGCTTTAAAAGGAAGATGGGTAGGCAAGTTCTTGTCCTCATTAATTTTGTACTCATTTACACTTTCCTTCTTCGAAATATCCGAAAGGGGTACAAAAATCGTTAGATTTTTTAGATAAATTCTTCTATCAAAGCAATGGCGGTAAAAGAAAATATAGGTTTACGAAATGGAGCCTTATATGTAGGCCAAAAGACCAAGAGGGGCTTAGGTAGAGGTTTTAGAGTTAAAATAATACTGTAATGTTTACTGAGCCAATGGCGAAACTAATGATTAGACAACAGTGAATCCTCCTAAAAACTTAGAGCATCTCCATCCGCGTCCCCCAAAGCGTCACCCAAAGGGATTTGGGGCGCGCCGGACAAAAAAACCGTTCCAGCCGCGTCCCCCAAAGCCCATTTTTGTCCGGCGCGCCCCGATACGGTGTCCGGCGTCCCGAGCCCGTCCCCGTCCCACAGGGGACGCACCGGGGACGCCGGACACAACGAAAGCGAGGCGGGGAGTGGCGGGGCCGACTCGTCGGCGGCACAATAAATTTTTAACCTAACCGTCGCCTACCTCGCGACGGAAGTTATTGGCGGTGCAGTTCCCGCAGCGACGCAGCGACGGTGCAGTTCCCGCAGCGACGCAGCGACGGTGCAGTTCCCGCAGCGACGCGTCCCGTCGCGCCTAGCTCTGCGTGCCGGCGTTAATGCGCGCCACCGCTCCCCCGCCTCCCTCCGGCCTATAAAAGGGCCGCCTCTCATCGTCCCTCTCACACACAAACCCTAGCGCCTCTCTCCCAAACCCTAGCCGCCACCATCTCAACAAGACTCGACGCTATGTTCGGTAGAGGCGGAGGCCGACCTCGCGGCCGTGGTCGTGGCCGCGGCAGAGCTGAACGCTCGCCGTCGCCTTCCACGCCGTCGGCTTCATCATCGTCGGAGATGGACGTGGAGCCGGACGTGCGGTTCGAGTTCGTCCTCGTCCTCAAGGGCGACCCGCGCCGCATCCAGAGGCTGCCGGACTCCTTCACCGACTACGTCGCCGGCGACGATCGCCCGCGCACGATGCATCTGCGGGAGGCTGCGTGCGGCTACTATCGGTGGATCGTCGACGTGACCTACGACGCGCGCGGCAAGATGTACCTCAACATCGGCTGGGAGAAGTTCGCGCGGCAGCACAGCCTCCAAGCCGGCTTCATCCTCCTGTTCTCCTACTTCGGCGACAGGGACAACAGCGTCAAGGTCTTCGACGAGACGCGGTGCCGTCGGGACTACCAGGGCGACAGCACCGACGAGGAGGACGACTGAGTGTTCTTTCTTCGCAGCGAACACGTGCACGGAGGTTTCTGGATGTTCGCCTCCTCGGTAGAACCAACAAGGGCACCAGGTGACTGGGTGTGCCCTCGAGTATTCTTTCTTAGCAGCGAACATAGAAAACCTTCGATGCACGGCCTAGTTAGGTTTAGTTTCTTTGCAAAATTTTATATTTGTGTCCACGACGGTTCAAACTATGTATTAGTTTGTGGAAAACCATGTGCCTAACTGTGTTTTCGTGTAAACCACGTTCAAATTATGTATTAGTTTGTGGAAATTGAAATAAAAAATCAAAAAAAATGGTATTTTAAATGTTTGGGAGCGGCGTTTGGGGACGCGGCTGGGGAGCGACGTCCCCCAAAGGCGGCACGAACAAAAACACGTCCCCCAAACGCTCAATCCGGCGCGGTTTGGGAGACGCGACTGGAGATGCTCTTATATCTACAACGTTTTCTACTTGTAATGATCCTCTACTCAAGAAGCCATTCTTTTACCTCCATGAGACCCTTCCAAACAGGGGACTCAGATGGTTTTGGTTTGACTTGGGACAACCTTCCATACTCCATCTTCATATAATATTGTTTAAAGAAAGGAAGTTTTCATGGCTAATGTTATGTCACAGGCCCTGCTAAATACAACAGTTAGAAGAGCCATCCATGGTAGAAGTTGAGTCATGGAGTGGTGTCCAGCTGGTCCTTTCGAGGAAGGAGAGCATGCTGACGTAGTACTCTGGTCCGACGGAGGAGGAGACTATGCCGTGGCTCTCGTCCATGATCTCCTCGAGGGAGCCGACGCTCATGGGGGTGCCGCGGAGGTCGTCGACCTTGGATCGGTCCTCCTCGGTCTTCTCCTCGGTGGGGCGGAGGCGCTCCTGCGCGGCGACGAACTCCTCCTCCATGAGCAGGTAGTCCTTGACCCGCTCGAGCTTGAGGAGGCGGAGGCGGCACTTGGAGAGCGGCGCGACGTGGGGCAGGCGCGCCGCCGCCTCGGGCCCCTTCTGCCGGCGCTGCTTGCGGCCGACGCGGGACGGCGCGGCCGGCGGCTCGAACTTCTTGTCCTTCTTGTCGCCGTCGCCGCCCGGCTTGCCGCGGTCGCCCGGCGCGCCGCCCTGCTTGCCCATGCCGCCCGGCGTGCCCTGCCCCATGGTCGCCGGCGAGGGTTTGGGCGATTTCGGTGCGGATCTGTTTGGATGCGGGCGAGCGAGCGAGACTGGTTGGAGTTTTGCCCTCGCCTTCGGCTTTTTCTCTGGATTCAATCAACTTACTCTGCAAGCAATAAGGAGGGTATATTGGGCACTCCGTGTGTTCGATGGGCCGATCTAGCACGAATATGTGGTGAAACCATGATACAAACCCAAATACAAAAGCTGATGTAAATTTGAATTCTGCTTATTTCGGCAGGCATCTTGGCTTCCCTGACTACGTTCTCGAAAAGGCGAAAGGTCATATATTAAGGCCTTGTTTGGTACTAGTGTTTTAGTGGGGATTAGTGGGGATAATACTCTAGAAAATTGGGTGAATCAATTTTGTCACCCAATCCCCACAAAACCCCAACCCAATCCACTAGGTAGGGGTAGAGTATTGGGGATTGAAAAAATTATACTAAAATTTGGGGAAAAGTGGGGATAAGTGGGGATTAAACTCGCTCATACTCTAGCGCCAAACATGTGTTGGGGATAAGTGGGGATTTGAAGTTTGGAGTGGATTATCCCCGCTAATCCCCACTAAAACTCTAGTACCAAACAAGCCGTAAGTAGTAAATCAAACCCCTAGGAAATACTCTCTCCGTTCAAATTATAGAAGATGTTTATGTTTCAACGTGGACAGAAATGATTGAACAATCACACTAAAATGCGTCTAGTTACATACGATTCAGAAAAAAGTTAAACATCTTTATAATTCGGAATGGATTGCAAGGTCTCGTATATTTATTCTTTTGGTTGCGAGCAATAATGTCATGCACTATGGTTAATGTTCATGTCTTCTTCCTCCTGCATCCACCGACATCGACTAGTGCTTAAAAATACTGGTACCAAAAATGTTGTGTACCTTAGCGAGATATGCAAAATTTATAAATCTTAACATTTATTTTCAATTAATTCTTCTAAAAACCATTTGACTCAGAGCAATTTAACCAAAACTAAAATAAATCAATTTAGTTCAAATTAGTTTGGATTCACTAGAGTACATGTGATTCACTAGATTTTTCATTTCTCTAGACAGTTTGAATTTAGTATTCAAATTTGGTAGCGAAGTCGTCGCCCGCGGCCACGTCGTCAAGGCTAACTCTAATTCTCTTGCTAACTTGGCAATATTTCTCCCCTATCGACATTTCTTTGAAGCTCATCATAATGTTCTTTTAGCCGAGTGACACATTGGAGATAGCTAGGTTTACACCATCAATTCAATTCTAAAGAAAATTGTTTCAAAAAATTGAGCGGTATGTTTTCTGCTAGAAGCTTCACAGCTTTGATCTATTCTAGGTCAAAGTCTATATATCATATTTGATGCATGAGTCATGGTCATACCTTTCGAAAATTGTTTATGTATAATATCTAAACTAAAACAACCCACTAAAGATAATTCTCTTAACATGTAAGCAATCCACGTCATCAAACTTCACCGAGCAATCATAGTATGCAACGTCATTTCAGTAGCTTATGAAGCTATGCCACATCATATCTTCTTTTTATTGACCTAATGGTCTGACTAATCACCATAGTGTTGTTTTTTTTAGAAGCATGCAGGAGAACTGCATGTTAAAAATATAAGAAAAAAGAAGCCAAGAAAGGCAATATCTTACAGGGGCATCAAGCTTGAAAGCGAACATGAGAAATAATAAAAAGGAAAACGACCTACATAACTAAGAAGACGACCATCAGATAGATGCCTATGTCAGCAGGGGTGTAAAACGACCGGCACTTGCGACTGTCCAGAGTTTTGCTTCTTCCTTGATCTGGGCAATGAAGGTTTGAATTGGCGTAGATAAGTTCTCGAAGACTCTGCTGTTTCTTCCCCTCCATATCATCCAGGTGGTGAGCATCACAGGTGAATCCAAGCGGCTTTTATTTGCTCTTGGAATGTTCGATCTCGCAGATTTCCACCATGAACTGAGAGGCTTATCCATGGAAGGCACTACCTGATGAAATCCAGCCCAGTTTAGGATTGTTCCCCATATAATGTTTATGATCGCACAACCAAAAAAAAGATGTTCATCACTCTCTGCGACAGAATTGCAGAAAACATAATGCTCAATATGAGGCAGCTCGCATTTTGCAAGTCTGTCCGCTGTCCACACCCTTCCTTTCATGAATAACCAGACACCGATTTTGCAACGAAGGGGGGCCATGGTTTCCAAATTCCCTCAGCCAGACTACTTGGAACTTTTGCTTGGAAATGACCTTGATAGACGGATTTTGAAGTAAAAGTTCCTTTAGGATCCCACGACCATGACCAAGAGTCTTCCTCTTTTGTATGTATGGGGATAGTATTAACCTTCTCCCAGATTGCCAAAACCGGATGAAACATATGCATTGTAATGGGCTTCTTGATGTCATTGATCCAATTTTCGTTAGGCACTGCTTGTGCCACCGTCTTCCTAGCCTTGATGCTAGGATTGATGATGTTAAAAATATCAGGGGCAAAATCTTCTATGGATCTTCCATCAATCCATTTGTCAGTCCAAAAGTAAACTCTTTACCCACTTCCTAAGACCACTTTTGCAGCAGCATTAAAAATTTGTCTTACCCGATCTTCATGGGGAGTTGCGAGAATGCTTGATACGTCTCCAACGTACCTATAATTTCTGATGTTCCATGCTTGTTTTATGACAATACTTACATGTTTTGCTCGCACTTTATAATGTTTTTATGCATTTTCCGGAACTAACCTATTAACAAGATGCCGAAGTGCCGGTTCTCGTTTTCTGTTGTTTTTGGTTCCGAGAAAGGCTGTTCGGGCAATATTCTCGGAATCGGACGAAATCAACGCCCGTAACCTTATTTTTCCGGAAGCTTCCGGAAAGTCGGAGAGGGACTAGAGGGGTGCCCTGGGGGCCCCACACGTGGTGGCGGCGCGACCCAAGGGGGGCGCGCCCCCTAGTGTGAGGAGGCCCCGTGGCCCCTCCGACTCCGTCTCTTCGCCTATTTAATTCGTCCTGACCTAAAACATCGATACGGATTGACGAAACTCCAGAAAGACTCCAGGGGCGCCGCCACCATCGCGAAACTCCGTTTCGGGGGACAGAAGTCTCTGTTCCGGCACCCTGCCGGGACGGGGAAGTGCCCCCAGAAGCCATCTCCATCAACGACATCGCCTCCATCATGCTTCGTGAGTAGTTCCCCCATGGACTACGGGTTCTAGCTGTAGCTAGTTGGTATTTGATACGTCTCCGACGTATCGATAATTTCTTATGATCCATGCCATATTATTGATGATACCTACATGTTTTATGCACACTTTATGTCATATTCGTGCATTTTCTGGAACTAACCTATTAACAAGATGCCGAAGTGCCGATTCTGTTGTTCTGCTGTTTTTGGTTTCAGAAATCTTAGTAACGAAATATTCTCGGAATTGGACGAAATCAAGACCCGGGGTCCTATTTTGCCACGAACCTTCCGGAAGACCTAAAGGGCATACGAAGTGGGGCGACGAGGCGGCGACACCATAGGGCCGCGCGGCCAAGGGGGCCCGCGCCGCCCTATGGTGTGGGCCCCTCGTCAGCCCTCCGACTCCGCCCTTCCGCCTACTTAAAGCCTCCGTCGCGAAACCCCCGAGGCGAAAAACCACGATACGGAAAACCTTCCGGAGATGCCGCCGCCGCCAATCCCATCTCGGGGGATTCTGGAGATCTCCTCCGGCACCCCGCCGGAGAGGGGATTCATCTCCCGGAGGACTCTACACCGCCATGGTCGCCTCCGGAGTGATGAGTGAGTAGTTCACCCCTGGACTATGGGTCCATAGCAGTAGCTAGATGGTTGTCTTCTCCTCATTGTGCTTCATTGTTGGATCTTGTGAGCTGCCTAACATGATCAAGATCATCTATCTGTATTACTCTATGTTGTGTTTGTCGGGATCCGATGGATAGAGAATACCATGTTATGTTAATTATCATGTTATTACATATGTGTTGTTTATGATCTTGCATGCTCTCCGTTATTAGTAGAGGCTCTGGCCAAGTTGTTGCTCGTAACTCCAAGAGGGAGTATTTAGGCTCGATAGTGGGTTCATGCCCGCATTGACACCGGACGAGTGACGTAAAGCTCTAAGGTTGTGTTGTGTCGTTGCCACTAGGGATAAAACATTGGCGCTATGTCCGAGGATGTAGTTGTTGATTACATTACGCACCATACTTAATGCAATTGTCCGTTGTTTAGCAACTTAATACCGGAAGGGGTTCGGACGATAACCTCGAAGGTGGACTTTTTAGGCATAGATGCAGTTGGATGGCGGTCTATGTACTTTGTCGTAATGCCCAATTAAATCTCACTGTACTTATCATGACATGTATGTGCATTGTTATGCCCTCTCTATTTGTCAATTGCCCGACTGTAATTTGTTCACCCAACATGCTTTTATCTTATGGGAGAGACACCTCTAGTGAACTGTGGACCCCGGTCCATTCTTTAATACTGAAATACAAATCTGCTGCAATACTTGTTTTTACTGTTTTCTCTGCAAACAATCATCTTCCACACAATACGGTTAATCCTTTGTTTTTTTTTGAACTTAACTACTGCAGGGGAGCCCCCCACAGCCTTTTATTGCTCATTATCAAAAGAAAATATGTACAAAAGTCTAAGAAAGAAAAATATGTACAACAGCTACCTACCTACTGATTACAACAAGTTGTCAATCCATGATGACAAAAAGCTTATAGAGTTCTCCTTTACCCTATGCTTAAGAAGGGTAACATCTGTAATGAAGCCGGTTCTCCAACTCCCGAAGGTTGGCTGCATGCCTCTAAAGATCTTATTATTCCTTTGTTTCCAAATATTCCAAGCATGCAAGAATTATAATTTATGTAAAACAGGGGCCTTTGAATCTTCTCTTAGTCTCTTTTAACATCTCTGGCTCCGGAACCATGCACCCAATTAACTTGAAGATATATCCAAATTCTCACACTGAACATACACTCAAAAAATAAGTGTGACCAATCCTCCAATGCATGGGTACTGCATAACACACATCTGTGGTCTGTTGTGACATTCCAATGCCTTCTTCTGAGCATATCTTATGTATTGATACGATCATGCACAATGAGCCAAGCAAAAAAATTATGCTTTGATGTACACTTACTCTTCCAAATCCATTGAGAGGGAAAGTGAGAGGGAATATGTTGGTACGTTAATCTGTAGACTTGACTTGGAACGAAATCTCCATTTTTGTTACATGAAATAAGCCATTGATCTTGATTCTCTGATGTGACCACTCCTCTCAAAATGCTCTGTAACATTCTGAACTCATCTGAAGCTTCATTGGATAAAGGGAGATGAAAAGCTTGTGCAGGATCAGAAAGCTGTAATGCCTCATTTACCGAAATAAGTTTATCCTTAACAAATGAAAAAAGCCTTGGGAACCTTTCATCAAAGAACATATTTTTCCAATTATCCGACCAAAATAGAATTGTCTCTCCATTTCCCAAATTGCAATGTGTCATTTTCCTATAAATATCAATTAGCTTCATAATGTTCCTCCACCAAAAGGAACCACAGATAGTAACTGCATGTGGGACTTCCTTATAATAATATGAGTTTCGGATTAACTTGACCCATGGAAGATCCACATTGTTGTAGAATTTATGCAATTGCTTCAACAGAAGACATTTATTCTGAATTTTCAGATTAATGACACCCAAGCCACCCTTTTTTTTTGGTTTACAAATCATCTCCCAAGAGGCCAAGGAATGTGCTTTATCATCATCTTTTTTCTTTCTCCACAAACAATTCCTTCTAGCTCTATCAATCACCTCAATTGCCCCATCTGGTATATCTAGTGTACTAAGGTAGTGAATGGGCATTGAAGACAATACAGAATTGACCAGAATTAACCTGTCACCATAAGATAAGAATGAGGCTGAAGCAGTGAGCCTTCTTTCAATTCTATCAGTTAGAGGAGATAAATCTCTTATTGTTGGCTTAGTAGTGCCCATAGGAATGCCAAGATATGGAAAGGGCATTGATGCAATAGAACATTGTATTTGAGTTGACAAAGCCTCAGCTTCAGCTTGAGATATGTTGATAGGAATGAGTGATGATTTTTGGTAATTGACTTTGAGCCCAGTAAAAGAAGAATATTCCTCCAGTAGCTCTTTCAATACTTGTAACTGATCTGCCTCAGCTGGCAACATGATAATAGTATCATCTGCATATTGTACAATAGGATAATCATTACTGCCTCTATTGGGAATTGGAGCCTTTAATCTTCCTTCTCTCGAAAGCATGATTCACATAACTTTGCAACAGGTCACCACCAAGAACATACAACAAAGGAGAGAGAGGATCACCCTGCTCGACCCCTCTTCTCGCACAAGAAAGGTTTCCCAGGAACACCATTTAACGAGAATAGCGTGAAGAGCCAGAAGTCAGAATTTCTTTAACCCACTGAATGAAAGTTGAATCAAAACCTTTAAGTTCCATTATCTTGATGATAGCCTTATGCTCAATTGTATCAAAAGCCTTTTCAAAGTCTAATTTAAGTAGAATCACTTTTCTCTTGGATTTATGACACTGATGCAAATATTCAAAAGTCCAAGCCAGACAGTCTTGAATTGTTCTCCCTCTTATAAATCCATACTGATTTTCATGAATGCAATTTTTGATTTGTAATTGTAACCTGTTGGCAGCCAATTTTGTCAAAAACTTTAGACATGTATTTGTTAAAGAAATTGGCCTAAAATCATTCACTGTCTCTGGGGACAAAATCTTTGGAATCAAGGTTATGTATGAACTATTAATACTTTCCAGGGGGCTTGTCCTTTGTGAAAATCCCTACACAGATTAATGAAGTCATCCTTGATTATATTCCAAGCATTTCTTGACAAACATTCCATTAAAACCATCAGGCCCAGGAGCTCTATCAGTTTTCAAATGCTTCAACACTCCCTCAATTTCATCTATGGTAAATTCCTTAGACAGGATATCCAAACCTTCCACTGGAGTAATCAGATGTGATATATTAGCTTGTGTTGCATTATCATTGGTAACTCCCATTCTGTTCCTGTAACAAGCCCACAATGCATTAGCTTTCTGGTTATGTTCCACCAAAGGGTTTCCTTGCTCATCCTTTATTACTGATATTACATTATGCCTATATCTTTCAGTGGCCTTTGCATGGAAAAATTTGGTGTTTTCTCCTCCTAGTTTAATCCATCTAATAGTACATCTATTCATCCAATAGTTTGACTGTATACTCAAGAGTTTCTTCAGATGTGTCTTGACAATATTCCTAAAATTGAATTCAGCTCTATTCAAGTCTCTGGAGTCTTCCAAATTATCAAAAAATAGAATGACTTTATTGCATTGCTCAATAAGTATCTTCAAATGTGATAGACCTTTCCCCCATTTCTTCAAAGCATATCTAAGATTTTTGAATTTTGCAGTTAGCACTGAAGCCACATTCTTCTTATTTACTGGCAAATTCCAAGCATTTGTAACAACTTCCATGAATCCTGGCTGCTCTAACCAAATATTCTCAAATCGAAAAACCTTTTCCTTTGGTATAGATGTAGAGATAGATACCACACAGGGAGTATGATCAGAGGTTGATTTTGCAAGTGGAAAAACCATTGTATTAGGAAATCTCAAAGTCCACTCACAAGATGTAAAAAACCAGTCAATTTGCTCCAAGAGTGGAGTAGCTTGCATATTGGACCAAGTGAATCTTCTTCCCTTTAGAGGCAGCTCCAATAAACCCAAATGACTTATAATATTATTAAAAAGAAAAATGTCCGCCATATCAGCCCCGGGTTTATTCCTATTTTCCACCGACCTCATGAAATTAAAATCTCCAAGAAGTAACCAATTATCATGCGAGAGGGATATCCAAATCAAATAACCATTGGACAAATTCATCCCTCATAACCCTCGACAAGGTCCATAAACAAGTAATCATAGTCCAAATTTCAGCAGTATGGGCGAAGCAAATTGTATTCTAATAGCCGAGTGAGTTGTTTCAATTAAAGTGCCCATAAAAACCTTACTGTTCCAAAGAACAATAATACCTCCGAAGCACCAATGGAAGGCACAAACACAAATCTATCAAATCTCTTAGGGCAAAAAGTCCTCGATGAATGAGTGTTCAAAACTTTCACATTTGGTTTCTTGCAAGCATATAATGGCACAATTACTCTCATCAATCTTGTTGTATACAGCTAGTCTCTTATCTTTATCATTTAAGCCTCTAACATTCCAACAGAGCACATTCCAGTCAACCTTCAAATTTGGGGAACTATTCATTGAAAACCAAACTGATAGTAGCCAAAGTGATCCATACATAGCAGGTCACAGAAAGAGAATTCATTACCACATGAGTATTTAATAGTATCATTACAGATAGTGAGTAAATAACAAGTTTTGCATTCTCAAAAGCCTCATCATGATCTGGCACAAAAGCTATACTGATTGCATTACAGATTCCTTCAATCATCATTACTGCTTGAAGTGGTGCCCTTGGAGTCATCAGAAGTAGCCATAAGCCTCTCTTCTGTCAATTCTTCTTCAGATATCTGCAACTGTCTACCAATGTGTTGCAGAGTTGGTACTGGTATGAAGGGAACCACCTCTTCATCTGCTTCATCAGGCTTGGATGCTTGTGCCTTCTTCCTTGTTGTGCTTTTGTCCTTCATGGATTGAAACTTGTACCCACCAGTCTTAGCCATGTGCCTTGTACACCTCCTGACTGAATTCTCACTCCAGTCTGAGCTGTCCACTGGATCAGTGAACAAAGAGACACCAGCAGAAGATCTCCTATCCTTATTCCTCCAGGTATGCTTCTGAATACTCATCTGAGCTTTAAGAGCACTCCTTGTGACCCTAGAACTTGGTGGGATGACTTTCTTGCTCTTCCTGATTGCCCCTTTTCTAATAAGGGGCTCCATATCAGCAGGAACTATAAAGCAATTATTCTGTGACTCGAAGTTGTCGATAGAGGACTTAAGCCAAGCAAGCTTATTGACTGTAACTGCAGCAGGAATTGTGTACATAAACATGCTAGGAATTAGGTCCTTAGAGATCTTATCCAACAAAATACCCTTTGGCAAGATAGGGCCAACAATGAGACCATCCATGCAGTTTCTATAGTTTGGAAATTGTCTGTCCAGAAAAGAGATAAGGTCATTGTCCATAACAGAAAATTGGAGCTCAATTGTGTTTACAATCATCTGCTGGGGCCCCTGCATCATGTTAACTGAACCCTCTGAACTTGATGAATCAATAACAGCTGACTCATTGAACTGCTGGATTTCATGCTCCACCCGTCGCTCAAGCACATTGTCAGGTAGCTGTGCTTCCCCTTGCACTTGCATCATCTGATCTTGATCATTACCATGGTTGTGTGGGTGCTGAAAGCCCTGTTCTGGAGGTTGCTCTTGTTCAGGAACATTCATAGGCATAGGGTCATTCCAACCAATTTCAGGATATTGTGGGAGCACAAAGTTGTTCAAGTTTGGCAAGAGCTGCCCAGGCAATGGATGTGGGTTACCATTGACAGGCATCTGATCCTCATCATTGGGCAGAGCATCAGCAAATTCAGCAGTTAAAATATAACAAACAGCAGTCCATGATTCCTTGATCCCCCAAGCATATTTGGTAAACACAACATCCCTGGGAACAGTTGCTTCAGAAGAAAAAGCCACATAACAAATCGTCCTCTCAAGCAGAGCATCATCTTGATGCCAATGCAGTAACTTCCCAAAAGAACTGATGGCATTAGCTAAGTCATAGTCTGTCCTAAAATCCAAAGGGATGCTGAGGAACATTAGCCAGCCATTACGGAATCCCTGAACAGCTCTATGATTATCCCTATCATCATGTTTCAGGAATCGAACAAAAACACCCTGCTGTATCTGATATGGTACATGATTCACTAGAGCAGCTGTAGCGGCAGGGCTTCGCAGACGATAAAAAGCTAGCCCCAATAAACAAGGTTGGACTTCCTCCACAGTGCGTTGCAGATGATGTTCGATGAAAATCCGTACCTGTTGCCTCCAATGCGGGATCAAAGGAGCTGGAGGCGGAGGCAAAAGCTCAGCGACGCAGATGTTGTCATGGCGCCGAGGTGGGTCAACCGAAGGACTATAGAAAGTCCTGGGTAGACGGGTGGGGCCGCCATCAATGATTTGATGTCCATGCGGCAGCCAGGGCGTAGGATCAACCTCGTAGTTGGCCATGGCCGGAGCACTCGACGGTGGTGGCAGCGGAGAAGACGAGGGCGGACAAACAGGGGAGGAGGACTCTACAGGAGGTACTTGTGTACATTTAGCAATATGAATAGAATCTGGACCAGCACTCCTCCGGGTAGCCGACTCCGTGTGGGAATCATTGTCTGAACCGACCAGGGGTTCATTAATTACAATGTTACCTTTCCGAGGAACCCATTTAAAAGACTTATTTTGCTTCCAATCAAAACAATCTTTCCGAAAATGACCATATCTGAAACAAAAACGACATCTGACTTTCCTTGTGCACTCCTTGGCATGATGTCCCATAGATAAACACCTTGAGCACTCCCAAACTTCATATGCCATATCATCAACCAACTTTTCCAGGGCAATATATCCATGTGGGTCCTCTACATGCTCAGTAGGGTCAGGATTTTCCTTTAAACAATCTTTAACACCAGAAGTACTTGCAATATCTGTATTAGTAACAAGATCAACCATAGGACTCTTAAGCTTTGCTTCAATCTTCTCTTGCACAAAATCAAATGGTTTTGTAGAACCAAAATGCAGTGATGGTGAAGTGGATGTCACATGTGTAGGTGGCAAAATCACACCAGGGGCAAAAGAAGGTTTTTGGTATCCTTGACAAGCAGTGTATTCAATGGAGTCTGAGAAAGACAGCTTCTTAGGAGGAGCATCCTTTGCCTTCAAGATAGATTTTGGCCTTCCTTGCTTCAATGCATTCATGCCAAGTTGAACCCTTTTTTTACCAGGACTCACAAGTGTCCAAGATTGCTGATTTTCATCTTGCCATTGTTGAAATTCTCTCTGCCAATTTGGTCCACCTCTTCCCCAAAGATGGAAATGACACTTAAACTGCTTGCATGCAAAACTCCTCAAATTGAAAAGATGAAAACCAACAGACTTGGTGGACACACAAAAGGAGAAAACTCGATCACAAAGCAATGAGACCATAAGATCTCCACTGAAGCCCCCCGTTGCCGCTTCGAGAGCAATACTCACTGAACTTTCATCTAGCTTAAAAGAAGCTCTTCCAAAAGAAACCACCATGATAAAATGTCCAGAGCTAGCCGAGGGATGTACTGATCTGGCAAATTTAGTGAAACAATATTTTGCAACCTTGAGACCTGGGCTATAATCCAACTCCTTAGACAAGTCATAATGATTTACTAGAGATGAATCATGGTGATTATTCATATCAGTAGTTGCCTTGGGAACCGTGCCAGGATCTGCATGGGCCATGCACTTATCTGTGGTACTAGCAGGACTTATGATCTGACCCATACGGACCACATGAATAGGAAAATGTAATTTTGCGCCCACAGAAAAATTATCTCTTGTCTCCTTATATCTGCAACCAACAATTTTACCTTTTGCATCAAGAAGAGAAATCCATCCATCCTTCACAGAGAGAGACAGAGTGCCGTCATAAGCCTTCATCCTTCCACGATCAAGATCTTTGTGTGTAGAATAAGTGATCCTCCAGGTCTTAGAAGGTGGAGTGAGCTCTGATATAGAGGGTTTAACCGTAGGATGAATGGCCGGAGCATTAACAACAAGGTTGGCTCTAGATTTGGCTTCAAAACTTACAGGATCCACAACCCCAGCATATTTCTCGGAAGGAGTAAATCCATTTGAGACATCACATACCTTTGCCTTCACAAGGGAAGTTTTATCCAGGATCTTGATCACATGATGAGGAAAAGTTATATAAGAACCTTTTTGAATCACCTCCCCTTCATACAGAGATCTAGATGCAACAGAGACGCCAAAAGAATCCACAAGAGCTAGCAGGAAATGAGATTGGAAATCTGAAACAAGAAGTTCACCGTCCTTAGGACGGAAGTTCACCAGATCCAGATCTTGAACGCTGCGGAATGAGACCTTCCAAGACTCCATCAGGGTAGATCCCATCAGATCCAGCCCTAGAAAACCAGAACAAAGAAACCGAACAGCAGAGAAGAGAGACGCAAGAAGAAAGTGTGGAGAAAAGGGACCAGAGATCGGAGAGATCACTGGCAAAGGTGTCTAGGGTTTAGTCACCGGAGGTGGAGGTGGAGACGTCGCCATCCCGTCAAACCTAGCGCCTTGAGACTCCTTTCTATCGGTTAATCCTTTGTTACAGCAAGCCGGTGAGATTGACAACCTCACTGTTTCGTTGGGGCAAAGTACTTTGGTTGTGTTGTGCAGGTTCCACGTTGGCGCCGGAATGTCTGGTGTTGCGCCGCACTACATCCCGCCGCCATCAACCTTCAACGTGCTTCTTGGCTCCTCCTGGTTCGATAAACCTTGGTTTCTTTCTGAGGGAAAACTTGCTGCTGTGCGTATCATACATTCCTCTTGGGGTTCCCCAACGAACGTGTGAAATACACGCCATCAAGCATATTTTCTGGCGCCGTTGCCGGGGAGATCAAGACACGCTGCAAGGGGAGTCTCCACTTCCCAATCTCTTTACTTTGTTTTTGTCTTGCTTTATTTTATTTACTACTTTGTTTGCTGCATTATATCAAAACACAAAAAAATTAGTTGCTAGCTTTACTTTATTTACTGTCTTGCACTCTATATCAAAAACACAAAAAAATTAGTTTACTTGCATTTACTTTACTTGATTCATCATGTTTCCTTTTAATTTTACCACAAAAAACTTACCGGTAGGACGCGAGTCTATCATTGGGAGAAACAATATAGAAGAATTCTTCAGTCATGTTAGTACCGTTGAAGATTTTGAAGATAGACACTTGGTAGAACTTGCTCCTACTTATGAAATTGCTGCTGCTGCTTTAGTTCGCATGTTGGAAACTAAATTTGTTAATCTCAATCCTATAATCCAACACATGTTTCTTACACTTGGTGATTTGGAAGAGGGGGAAAAGAAAGATTTTGTTTTAGAAACCCTTCTTAGAGAATTTGGTGGTCTAGCAAGAGAGGCTAGAAAGGTCTTTGCTAAATTTAATATGCTTGGTTCTTATACTAATTTTGTTGGTCTCCTTGAAAAAATGGACATGGATAGAATAAGGTACACTAATCCTATATAACTAAGAAGTTCATCCCCACTAACATATTTCTCTAAACATGCAGCTATGCCACCTAAGCGGTCCCACCACATCATCTATTTGTGTGTCCACGTCATGTGACAGCCAAATTGGTCTATTTTTTTCGAGACTGTGAACGATAGGTTTATCGGCTCTCTGAATCCCCATCTCTCCACCTTCCATTATCCCACGATGGCTCCATTATCTCCTCGCCTCCAACTCCATCCAACCCTCCCCGTCCTGTCTTTTTCTCTTCCTCTTCTTGTATCCAATCTCTACTTAAAATGTTGATCTTCGTCCCCGTGATTCGCTTCCATAATGCTGTATGGAGCCTGCAAAATACATCTACACTATTGATTACCGAATCCTCTATCTATCGGTCCATGCTCAAGCAGCCTCGAATCTCTCCATGGAGTAAAGGGATGGATAGCCCCAAGGGAAGCCTACCATCGGTTTGATGTTCTCCTCGATCCGCTCTATCTGAAGTCTGCTCAAGTGCTCATCCTCGCCAGACACATGCTCACAGCCATGGTCCTGAGGTGCGGAATAAGCTGGCAATGTTCTCCTCGATCTACTCTAATTGGATGAATGAATGGGAGCAAGGGGAGGTTATTTTGCTGTTTCACCGGATCTGATCGGAACATCAAATAATAGTTCGTATACGCATCAACCCAATCTGTGAGTCAGTGATTTCATCCAACCAGTAAGTAGTCATATTCTTGCGCTAATTTTTTTTGTGTTCAGATGTATTAGGTAACTCAAGCCTAATCGTAATTGATCACTTTGATAGAAACACCTTCATACGGGCTGCTACTGAACTTCCTCTGTATACATTCTAGCTATGGGCTTATGTTTATCACTGATGCAATAGCATTAGATTCATACTCCTGTTTTATTCTGCTTTTTTCTGAGCGTGCTAATTCCATGCCCCTATTTTGCGTTAACTTCTGAAATATCCAGGTATGTTCAGATATGAACCACCTTCCATATCAATCAATAATTTATGTTTACTTTTTTTCACAATTTTCTAAATATTTACAGTACTGCTGTATATACCTTTTTAGGCTTATTCAATGAGTTAAGTATCAGTATTCTCATAGTTTTTGTTTTTTATGTGTACCAACTAAAGCCTAATATTTTTCCGCTCCATAGTTACTTTTCCATTGAGATGGTAAACAGCAGAATTTTTGCCACTACAGAAACATCAATATATTTGTCCGATTCCATTTTGGATGATGCAATGAAACCATGATCAAAACCAGTATACTTCCTGCTGGTGTGTCCGGCAAAATACATGCTTACTGAGAGATACGAACTGAACTTCATGCAGATTGACAATACCCATCTTTGATTCTGCCAGCTAAGTTCATACTGATGTTCAACTCAGACTTCTCACATTGATAGTCAGCGCAGCACTTCCTATCCCGTGGCTCCAATTTGCTTTCCTTTTTCTCCAGATATCATATCTCATGTAATCATTATGCCATATGTTTGCAAGTTCTGAAGTATTCTCCCTTTCTTCGTTCCTCCTCATTACGCAATTCCAACAGCAAGGGAAGACGATGTAAAAGTGTAAACTAGCTAGCCTCTCGATTTATTACTGCTTTGTTTTTGCAGGAAGTTAACATTGTACATATCGAATCTACTACTGTTCGTAGCCGGTAGCGACTGCTAGAGTAGTTTGTTAAATTTTGTTCCTCATTCTATGCATGTCTATTTTAAACTTTATTTCATACTTTTTTCTCCTAAGTGTGTAGCTCTCTCTCATTCTCTTCGTCACGCTCATTTTTCACAGCAACGCGCGGGGCATTATCTAGTAATATTAATGATGGTGGGGAGATCAAAGCACCAATACCATGTAAACTCCTAGCTATGAATGATGCACTAGAACATAACTATGCTTGGCTTGTCCCTGAAAATTTGTTCGATGAGAGTAGCAAGCCCAAGACTAATGAAAAGGGAGACGCTGAAACTTATGTATCCAATATACTATGCATGGTTGAGAAAACTCCAAACCCCGCTGTAGGTGCACCACCCTTCGATAACACTTGATATACACTTTCTGCGCCTAGCTGAAAGGCGTTAAAGAAAAGCGCTTATGGGAGACAACCCATGTTTTTACTACAGTATTTTTGTTTTATATTTGAGTCTTGGAAGTTGTTTACTACTGTAGCAACCTCTCCTTATCTTAGTTTTGAGTTTTGTTGTGCCAAGTAAAGTCTTTGATAGTAAAGTAAGTACTAGATTTGGATTACTGCGCAGTTCCAGATTTCTTTGCTGTCACGAATCTGGGTCTACCTCCCTGTAGGTAGCTCAGAAAATTAAGCCAATTTACGTGCATGATCCTCAGATATGTACGAAACTTTCATTCAATTTGGGCATTTTCATTTGAGCAAGTCTGGTGCCCTAATAAAATCCATCTTTACGGACTGTTCTGTTTTGACAAATTCTGCATTTTTATTTCGCATTGCCTCTTTTGCTATGTTGGATGAATTTATTTGATCCATTAATGTCCAGTAGCTTTATGCAATGTCCAGAAGTGTTAAGAATGATTGTGTCACCTCTGAACATGTGAATTTTTATTGTGCACTAACCCTCTAATGAGTTGTTTCGAGTTTGGTGTGGAGGAAGTTTTCAAGGATCAAGAGAGGAGTATGATGCAATATGATCAAGGAGAGTGAAATCTCTAAGCTTGGGGATGCCCCGGTGGTTCACCCCTGCATATTCTAAGAAGACTCAAGCGTCTAAGCTTGGGGATGCCCAAGGCATCCCCTTCTTCATCGACAACATTATCAGGTTCCTCCCCCGAAACTATATTTTTATTCCGTCACATCTTATGCACTTTGCTTGGAGCGTCGGTTTGTTTTTGTTTTTGTTTTGTTTGAATAAAATGGATCCTAGCATTCACTTTATGGGAGAGAGACACGCTCCGCTGTAGCATATGGACAAGTATGTCCTTAGGCTCTACTCATAGTATTCATGGCGAAGTTTCTTCTTCGTTAAATTGTTATATGGTTGGAATTGGAAAATGCTACATGTATTAATTCTAAAATGTCTTGGATAATTTGATACTTGGCAATTGTTGTGCTCATGTTTAAGCTCTTGCATCATATACTTTGCACCCATTAATGAAGAAACACTTAGAGCTTGCTAATTTGGTTTGCATATTTGGTTTCTCTAGAGTCTAGATAATATCTAGTATTGAGTTTTGAACAACAAGGAAGACGGTGTAGAGTCTTATAATGTTTACAATATGTCTTTTATGTGAGTTTTGCTGTACCGTTCATCCTTGTGTTTGTTTAAAATAACCTTGCTAGCCTAAACCTTGTATCGAGAGGGAATACTTCTCATGCATCCAAAATCCTTGAGCCAACCACTATGCCATTTGTGTCCACCATACCTACCTACTACATGGTATTTATCCGCCATTCCAAAGTAAATTGCTTGAGTGCTACCTTTAAAATTACATCATTCACCTTTGCAATATATAGCTCATGGGACAAATAGCTTAAAAACTATTGTGGTATTGAATATGTACTTATGCACTTTATCTCTTATTAAGTTGCTTGTTGTGCGATAACCATGTTTCGGGGACGCCATCAACTATTCTTTGTTGAATATCATGTGAGTTGCTATGCATGTCCGTCTTGTCTTAAGTAAGAGAGATCTACCACCTTAATGGTTGGAGCATGCATATTGTTAGAGAAGAACATTGGGCCGCTAACTAAAGCCATGAATCATGGTGGAAGTTTCAGTTTTGGACATATATCCTCAATCTCATATGAGAATAATAATTGTTGTCACATGCTTATGCATTAAAGAGGAGTCCATTATCTCGTTGTCCATGTTGTCCCTAGTATGGATGTCTAAGTTGAGAATAATCAAAAGCGAGAAATCCAAAATGCGAGCTTTCTCCTTAGACCTTTGTACAAAGCGGCATGGAGGTACCCCATTGTGACACTTGGTTAAAACATGTGCATTGCAAAGATCCGGTAGTCCAAGCTAATTAGGACAAGGTGCGGGCACTATTAGTATACTATGCATGAGGCTTGCAACTTGTAAGATATAATTTACATAACTCATATGCTTTATTACTACCGTTGACAAAATTGTTTCATGTTTTCAAAATAAAAGCTCTAGCACAAATATAGCAATCGATGCTTTCCTCTTTGAAGGACCATTCTTTTACCTTTTATGTTGAGTCAGTTCACCTATTTCTCTCCACCTCAAGAAGCAAACACTTGTGTGAACTGTGCATTGATTCTTACATACTTGCATATTGCACTTGTTATATTACTCTATGTTGACAATTATCTATGAGATATACATGTTACAAGTTGAAAGCAACCGCTGAAACTTAATCTTCCTTTGTGTTGCTTCAATACCTTTACTTTGATTTATTGCTTTATGAGTTAACTCTTATGCAAGACTTATTGATGATTGTCTTGAAGTACTATTCATGAAAAGTCTTTGCTTTATGATTCACCTGTTTACTCATGTCATTACCATTGTTTTGATCGCTGCATTCACTACATATGTTTACAAATAGTATGATCAAGATTATGATGGCATGTCACTTCAGAAATTATCTTTGTTATCGTTTTACCCGCTCGGGACGAGCAGTAACTAAGCTTGGGGATGCTTGATACGTCTCCGACGTATCGATAATTTCTTATGTTCCATGCCATATTATTGATGATACCTACATGTTTTATGCACACTTTATGTCATATTCGTGCATTTTCTTGAACTAACCTATTAACAAGATGCCGAAGTGCCGCTGCTCGTTTTCTCGCTGTTTTTGGTTTCGTAAATCCTAGTAACGAAATATTCTCGGAATTGGACGAAATCAAGTCCCGTGGTCCTATTTTGCCACGAACCTTCCGTAAGACCGAAAGGGATACGAGTGGGGCGACGAGGCGCCGCCACCATAGGGCCGCGCGGCCAAGCGGGGGCCCGCGCCGCCCTATGGTGTGGGCCCCTCGTCAGCCCTCCGACTCTGCCCTTCCGCCTACTTAAAGCCTCCGTCGCGAAACCCTGTTGACTGCCAAAACCCACCGGCGGGCAGCGGCCTTGTCAACACTGTAGAGCCGGGGGGAGCCTAGAGCTGCGGCTGGCTGAGACCCCTCCGAGCGACGGCCCGCAATGCTCTTCTGGTCACACGCGGCGTTGCGAAGTGCAAGGGCGTGCCACCTGACCTATA
>NC_061514.1:316189150-316239080 GCF_022539505.1 Lolium rigidum
CGTCTCATTCCTGACCCAGGCGGCATCTCAAATATCTGAAACAATTTGGTTGCTGTAGGCCTGTAGATAGCAAATGTAATACATACACTACAGTAATAGAAAGTGGAGCTACAACAATTATGTCGAAAATAAATCACAGAATGAGTGACTATGCAAACCTTCAGTAATTTCACTAATCAAATGAATCTAATGGAACAATTCATTTCCTCAATAATAATAGTAACAATGGCAATCCGCAGCAAATTTTACTGGGAATGCAGTTAAAGACTAACTTTCTTTACCTCAATTACCTTTTAACTACAGGATCTAACAAACGGATAATAATCCAATTCCTGAATCCCTATCTTCACAATGACAACCAAAAAATACTTTGAAAATAAAACATGTAGTGGAAGTGTGAAAAACCCTTATGTCGTCTGTAGTCGAACTCTATTTGCAGCAACTCCAATGTGCACGGCAGTAATCAAAACCACTGATGCACAAGAACACCGCTCTCCCGGAGCGAGCTAAACAGCTCCAAACACTCCTCGTAGGTGTTCTGATACTTGGGCGACCGCTCGCCAGGGCAGCACTTTTGCCACCGGTTGTAATGGCACTCGAGGAACACCTCGTCGACCAAGCAAATCGCGCCCGTGTCGAAAAGCCTTGGGATCAGGTCAAACTCAGTGCCCTCCACATCCATCTTCATCACCACATAGTCCTGTTCCGACACCGTCTGCTTCAACCACTCGGCAAAATCAAACGCCGGCACACTCCGCACCTTCCCGGACATCTTCTTACCGGCAGTGGGACGGATGCGCCCCATGCCACGGCCATTGGCCTTAGCCTCATCCTCCTTCCCAGGATCACCATTGATCTCAAAGCTGAGCGTCTCATTCTTGACCCAGGCGGCATACGGAAGCAATGTGACACCCTTCCTTGTGGCATACTCAGGGTGGAACGCCGGGTCGGCCTCGATGGCGAACACCTCAAACGTATGGTTCTGCTTGGGGTACTGCTTCCGGAACCAGCTCCCGATGCTGGACCCGTAGCTGCGCGCGCCAACATCGACGTACACGTACCGGCGCTTGAAGCTGATGTCGGCGAGCTCTGGAAGGTACTTGATGTTCCGGATGTTCCGCTTCAGCGTGAGCCACGGCTTCAGCGGCTCCTCCTGGATCAGTGGCTCCGCGCGCGTCAGGAGGTGGAGCTTGTGATCCCCGATCGTGCAGTTGTGGGCTGAAGAGGTGTACGCCGGAGTGGCGTTGAGCTTCTGGAAGACCAGCTCCCGGAGTGCGGACCCGTCGGGGCCGTTGATCTCGCGAGATCGGACTAACTGCAAGGTTGGGAGCAGGGTTTGGAGCGAGCGGCGGCTGTAGGCGTCCCCGGCGCTGGACGTGAGCACGACGAGGTGAGCGTCCGGCTTTAAGATCCGCGCGGCCTCGGCGGCGAGGTCGGATGGGTGTTTGGAGGTGTCCAGCGCGCGGCCGGCGAACACGAAGTCCACGGAGGACGCGGGGAAGGGGAGGCGGCGGTCGTCCCCGGCGACGGCGAGCGGCGGCGAGCGCTTCTTCGCGACGGCGACGGCGCCGGAGACGCCGAGCTCCCGCAGCGCGAGCGCCTCCTGCGCGCCGCCGAGGCAGACGGCGCGGGAGGAGGTGTCGAGGAGGCCGTCGGCGAGGTGCCGGCCGAGGGCCTCGGCGTGGAAGTCCACGGCCCGGCGCCACTCGCGGCTGCGCCACGCCTCCGGCGACCCGGCCTGGACGTGGGTCCTCCTGGCGACTACGGTGGCGGCGGGCACGGCCGGGTAGGGCGCCCAGCCGCCGCCGCCGCCGACGGCGACGAAGGCCCCGTAGAGGAGGCGCAGCGCGAGGGCGGCGACGCCGAGGAGGAGCGCGCGCGTGAGGGCGCCCTGCCCGGGCCACTTCCGCGTCGCCGCCGGCTCCATGCCGATCCCAGCTGCCTTGGCGGCTGGGCTACGGTTTTAGCGGCGAATCTGGCGTGCGGAGGCGGGGAACAGGCCAATCTGGTGATCTGGCGGGGAATCCGGGGACTAGCGGGCGCAGAATCGGGCGTCGGTGTGGTTGGCGCCGACGAGGGAGGGGCCGGGAGGGGTGGGTTGGAAGAAGAGGGGCGCGGGAGGGGGGTAATTGGTGGGAGGCGCCATGGATGGATGGATTATTGGTGGTGTGCTCCCATCGGGAATTCGGCGACGGGGAAGGAAGGAGAAGGTATCACAGTTAGATGTGGAACCCGCTTTTACCGGCTGGTGATGGTGGGGTCGGACCTGCGCGGCGGAGCTTGGGCTTGGGTTTCATATGAATTGCGATTCTGCCACTGCCCGCTTTTCAATTATAAACGAACTCATCAAAATAAGACACCGGCCTTTTGGAGTAAAAAGACACGGGGCATTTGACTATGGCAGCTGACATTCATAATTTCCAAATTATTCCAAGTCTGCTGAAAAATATACGGTCAAATTGGTCACGCAATTCCGACACTACTGGGACACGCCGACTCTTCCAAGTCTTTGTCCGCTCTAGGAGCCGTAAAACACTGTCCGAGACCCCTCCCATATCGGCTGTAACCGTAGGGGACTTGGGGGGCCAACACGTGAGCCACATATACAAAATAGACAGGCAAGTGCCGCAAGCTAGTGACCTAGTCTCGGCCCTCGCCCCTCTTCTCCTTGCTCGCCTCCTCGCTCGCTAAAATGTTGCCACCGACACCCCAGTTTCGCCGCACTGGATTTCCGAGCCGTCGACGGATCGTTGGTGTCGTCCTTCTGCTTTGGATTCCGCTCACGCCCTTGTTCGAAAGCAGCCGCTGGTTTGGTTCGATCGTCTACAGCTCGGGCAAGTCCGTTCCATTGTATTCGTGTTTCCCATGTAGCCTTCGTTAACGCCAAGATGGATCGAAGACACGGCATCAAGCGTGCCCTAGCTGGGTGACATAAGTTTACTTCGTCGATGCAGTCTAGGATATTTTGGGTTCTTTTACTAGTTTAAATTGATCCATTATGGCCGATTTGCAGTGCCCTGAGGTGGACTACAAACCTAAGACCATCGCAGATCCAACATTCTGCGGGCTTGCCGACCATGTTGTCGAGCATTGCCGCATTCGCTTCATACAGGAGTTTCGAAGGGACCAACACATGCCGACAGTTCTACGTGTTGTGGTGGTATGTTTTCTAAAATCTAGATGGTATAGGATCACTAAAAGATATGTACTTGTAGTGCAATTTGCTCAACTATAGTGTTCATATTTTATATTTTTAGGATTTATTTCACAAAAATAAATGTGTGGTTACCCTCCAATACATCAGCTTACGTGAATGGATGCCGCTGAGAATCATGTTTTGGAGCAGAACATGAAAAGGTTGGATAATACAGCAGCTTATTTTTATTTCAATCTGTTTAATTTTGAACAAAAATAGGCTAAGAAAATAGAGATGCTCTAGCTATTTGCCTCCAGATTTCCAGTAGAAATACTACACTCCACCAGAAGAGGAGCAAGAGCAAGACGCGTCTGGGCCGCGCAATCGTCCACGGCAAGCTGTGTGCACGTGATCCCCGACCGTTGGTCGAGGCCAAAAGGCTAAACGGCCAGTCTGCCTCGTCTGGCGTGCCAGTGCCAGGTTGGGACTCTGCTTCGTCACGCGGTTTCGGATCCGTGCCTCTGGATGACTGGATGGATCAGGTCGATCCTACTGTTCGCCACTCTTCCCGGGCCCGTAGGCCCATGGCGGTTTTGTTCCGGCCGTATGTAGGGCCCACGCGACAGTGCGGCCACGACGGGCCACGGGCTCCTATCCGTAGCTCGCTCGCTCGCAGCACTCTAGTGTAACTGTACATGTTAAGACATCTCCAACCAGCCGACGACATTTCGGACGGTTAAGAGAATCTCCAGCCACGTCCCCCAAATCGTTCCTCAAAATGCGTCGGATTAAGCATTTGGGGATGTGTTTTCTTGGTGCCGCGTTTGGGGACGTCACTCCCCAACCGCGTCCCCTAAACGCCGCCCCCAAATAAATATTGATGCACAAAAATAAAGGTTTTCATTCAGATTTGATTATATATTACAAAGTTTGAATGAAAACGGATAGATTTTATCTAAACCTAGACTACTGACCGCCCGGCGGTGCGTTCGACGGCCCCACCCCGTCGTCGCCTCCCATACGCCGCAGCTCCTCCTGCGCGCGCCTCCTCTCGTTGCGTTGGGCGGTGGCCAGACGCCGCCGCTCCAGCCGCGCGTCCTCCTTCGCCCTCCCCTACTGCGCCGCCTGGAGGGAGAGCTCGACGGCGCGAAGAATCTGCGCCTCTTCGCGGGCACGGGTATCGTCCTGGAGCTTCTTCTCCGACTCGAAGGACTCGACGAGCGCGCGTTGCTGATCGGCCGTCTCGTCCGGGTGCGGCCCGTTGTCGTCGGACCACTCGAACTCGTCGTCCTCCACCTCGGTCTCCTCCGCCTCGGCCTCCTCCTCCTCCATTGGCGCCTCCTCCTCTACATCTGTTGGCGCCTCCATCATCGCCGCCGCCAACACGTCGGCCTCCGCCGCCAACTGGTCCGCCCGCCTCCCGGATCGCCGTCGGCGCCGCCTCCCGCTGGCGACGCTCCTCCGCCGCCGGCTGCTGCTGGCGCTCGATCGCCTCCCGCCGTTCACGGTACAGCGCCTCCGCTCATCGCGCTGGCGCCGGCGCTCATCGGCCCACCGCTGCTCCATCTCCCTCCGTGCAGCGCGCCGCCGCGCCTCTTCTCCCGTCCGAGGCGTCGAACGCCGCAACGGTGTCGCACTGCCGCCGTGCCACGCCGTTGCCGCCGCGGCCTCCTCAGCTAGCGGGGCCATGGGCGCGAACGCCGCTAGATCAACCGCTCGCGCCGCCTCACGCTGCTGGCGGGCCTGCTGCTCGAGTGCCTCCCGCCGCTGCTGACGGTGTGCACGCCAGTTCTGCATCCCTCGCCGCCGCCGCTCTTCCCGGGCCGCGGGGTCGGTGTCTGATGTCTACGTTCCCCCTCCTTTCCTGTAGACAGTGTTGGGCCCCCAAGAGCAGAGGTTCGTAGAACAGCAGCAAGTTTTCCCTTAAGTGGATCACCCAAGGTTTATCGAACTCAGGGAGGAAGAGGTCAAAGATATCCCTCTCATGCAACCCTGCAACCACAAAGCAAGAAGTCTCTTGTGTCCCCAACACACCTAATAGGTGCACTAGTTCGGCGAAGAGATAGTGAAATACAGGTGGTATAAATAAGTATGAGCAGTAGCAACGGTGCCGGAAAATAGCTTGTCGGCGTGTAGTTGATGGTGGTAATATGGTAGCGTAGTAACGCAAGCAGCAGTAACGCAATGAAAAACAAGTAAACAAGCAGCGATAGCGATATTTAGGAACAAGGCCTAGGGATTACACTTTCACTAGTGGACACTCTCAACATTGATCACATAACGGAATAGATAAATGCATACTCTACACTTTTGTTGGATGATGAACACATTGCGTAGGATTACACGAACCCTCAATGCCGGAGTTAACAAGCTCCACAATAATGCTCATATTTTAGTAACCTTTAGTGTAAGATAGATCAACATAACCAAATAGATCACATCAATACCATCATAGTAATAGTTAACTTCACAATCTACAAGAGATCATGATCATAGCCTACGACAAGAACCACATGGTGCACACACTAGTCACCTTTACACCAATGCAGGAGGAATAGAATACTTTAATAACACATCACTAGAGTAGCACATGGATGAATTATGATACAAAACTCATATGAATCTCAATCATGTAAAGCAGCTCATGAGATTATTGTATTGAGGTACATGGGAGAGAGATGAACCACATAGCTACAACGAAGCCCTCAGCCTCGGGGATGGATTACTCCCTCCTCATCATGGAGACAGCGATGGCGGTGAAGATGGCGGTGAAGACGGCGGTGGAGACGGCTCCGGGGGCAATTCCCCGTCCCGGCAGGGTGCCGAACAGAGAGTTCTGTCCCCGAATTTGACTTTCGCGATGGCGGCGGCTCTGGATGGGTTTCCGTCTCGTGGTTCTTTCTGTCGATGTTTTTAGGTCACGACGGCTTATATAGGCGAAGAATCGGAGTCGGAGGGGCCACGGGCTGCCCAGACCATAGGGGGGCGCGCCCCCCCCCCTGGCCGCGCCGGGGTGTGGTGTGGGCCCCCCCTGGCACCTCTCTGGCCCTTCTCCGGTGCTCTGGAAGCTTCGCGAAATTATAAGATCCCCGGAATTGATTTCGTCCGATTCCGAAAGTATTTCTTTACTAGGATTTCGAAACCAAAAACAGCGAGAACAAAGCAACCGGCCTTACGGCATCTCGTCAATAGGTTAGTTCCGGAAAACGCATAAAAATGATATAAAGTGTGAACAAAACATGTTGGTATTGTCATAAAACAAGCATGGAACATCGGAAATTATAGATACGTTGGAGACGTATCAGCATCCCCAAGCTTAGTTCCTACTCGTCCTCGAGTAGGTAAACGATAAAAGATAATTTCGAGGTGACATGCTACCAACATAATCTTAATCATACTATTGTAAAGCATATGAGATGAATGCAGCGATTCAAAACAATGTTAATGCAATGAGTAAACAATTGAATCATATAGCAAAGACTTTTCATGAATAGTACTTTCAAGACAAGCATCAATAAGTCTTGCATAAGAGTTACTCATAAAGCAATAAATTCTTAGTAGAGACATTGAAGCAACACTATGGAAGATAAAGTTTAAGCAGTTGCTTTCAACTTGTAACATGTATATCTCATGGATAGTTGTCAATGCAAAGCAATATAACAAGTGCAATAAGCAAGTATGTAAGAATCAATGCACAGTTCACACAAATGTTTGCTTCTTGAGGTGGAGAAAGATAGGTGAACTGACTCAACATAAAAGTAAAGAGAATGGTCCTTCAAAGAGGAAAGCATTGATTGCTATATTTGTGCTAGAGCTTTTATTTTTAAAACACGAAACATTTTTGTCAACGGTAGTAATAAAGCATATGAGTTATGTACATTATATCTTACAAGTTGCAAGTCTCATGCATAGTATACTAATAGTGCCCGCACCTTGTCCTAATTAGCTTGGACTACCGGATCTTTGCAATGCACATGTTTTAACCAAGTGTCACAATGGGGTACCTCCATGCCGCTCGTACAAAGGTCTAAGGAGAAAGCTCGCATTTGGGATTTCTCGTTTTTGATTATTCTCAACTTAGACATCCATACCGGGACAACATGGACAACGTGATAATGGACTCCTCTTTAATGCATAAGCATGTGGCAACAATTATTATTCTCATATGAGATTGAGGATATGTGTCCAAAACTGAAACTTCCACCATGAATCATGGCTTTAGTTAGCGGCCCAAAGTTCTTCTCTAACAATATGCGTGCTCCAACCATAAAGGTGGTAGATGTCTCTTACTTCAGACAAGACGGACATGCATAGCAACTCACATGATATTCAACAAGGAATAGTTGATGGCGTCCCCAGAAACATGGTTATCGCACAACAAGCAACTTAATAAGAGATAAAGTGCATAAGTACATATTCAATACCACAATAGTTTTTAAGCTATTTGTCCCATGAGCTATATATTGCAAAGGTGAATGATGGAATTTTAAAGGTAGCACTCAAGCAATTTACTTTGGAATGGCGGATAAATACCATGTAGTAGGTAGGTATGGTGGACACAAATGGCATAGTGATTGGCTCAAGGTTTGGATGCATGAGAAGTATTCCCTCTCGATACAAGGTTTAGGCCAGCAAGGTTGTTTGAAGCAAACACAAGTACGAACTAGTACAGCAAAACTCACATAAAAGACATATTACAAGCATTATAAAACTATACATCGTCTTCCTTGTTGTTCAAACATCTTACTAGAAAATATCTAGACTCTAGAGAAACCACTCATGCAAACCAAATTTTAACAAGCTCTATGTATTTCTTCACTAATAGGTGCAAGGTATATGATGCAAGAGCTTAAATAAGAGCACAACAATTGCCAAGTATCAAGTTATTCAAGACATCATACCAATTACTACATGTAGCATTTTCCAATTCCAACCATATAAAAATGAACGAAGCAGTTTTAACCTTCGCCATGAACACTAAAAGATAAAGCTAAGAACACATGTGTTCATATGAACCAGCGGAGCGTGTCTCTCTCCCACACAAGAATTTATTCAAACAAAAACAAAAACAAAAACAAAAGCACACAGACGCTCCAAGTAAAGTACATAAGATGTGGCCGAATAAAAATATAGTTTCAAGAGAAGGGACCTAATAATTTGTCGATGAAGAAGGGGATGCCTTGGGCATCCCCAAGCTTAGACGCTTGAGTCTTCTTGAAATATGCAGGGGTGAACCACCGGGGCATCCCCAAGCTTAGAGTTTTCACTCTTCTTGATCATAGTATATCATCCTCCTCTCTTGACCCTTGAAAACTTCCTCCACACCAAACTTTAAGCAAACTCATTAGAGGGTTAGTGCATAATCAAAAACTCACATGTTCAGAGGTGACACAATCATTCTTAACACTTCCGGACATTGCTCAAAGTTACTGGAAGGTAATGGAACAAAGAAATCCACCCAACACAGACGAAAGAAGCAATGCGAAATAAAAGGCAGAATCTGTCAAAAACGTAACAGTCCAGTAAAGACGAATTTTAAAATGGCACCGAGACTTGCTCAAATGGAAAAACGCAAAACTAATGAAAGTTGCGTACATATCTGAGGATCACTCACGTAAATTGGCATAATTTTCTGAGTTACCTACAGAGAATTAGACCCAGATTCGTGACAGACAGCAATGCTGTTTCTGCACAGCAATCCAAATCTAGCATCAACTTTACCATAGAGACTTTACTTGGCACAAAAACATGATAAGGAGAGGTTGCTACAGTAGTAAACAACTTCCAAGACACAAATATAAAACAAAGTACTGTAGCAAAATAAACACATGGGTTATCTCCCAAGAAGTTCTTTCTTTATAGCCATTAAGATGGGCTCACGAGTTTTAATGATGCATTTGCAAGAGATAGTATTTGAAGCAAAAGAGAGCTTCAAGAGGCAAATTCAAAACACATTTAAGTCTAACATGCTTCCTATGAAGAGGAATCTTGTACACAAATGAATTCATGAAGAACAAAGTGACAAGCATAAGAGGATAAAACACGAGTAACTTCAAGGTTCTCAACATAAAGAGGGGAAACTTAATATTATTGAAATGCATATAACCATATTTCCCTCTCTCATAATAACTTTCAGTAGCATCATTGATGAAATCCACAATATACCCATCACTTAAAACATTCTTATCATGGTTCATATGCATAGAAGTATCATTAAATTTGGCATAAGAAGAGTTATTCTCAATAATAGTAATTGGAGCAGGATTATTATCAAGAATTTGAACATGGTAAACAAGTTGCATATTAAGGGAATTGTTTTTGGTAACCCAATCATGACTATGACAAGTTTCATAAGGATAGTTAGAACCTATATCATAGCATTCTTTGTAATGATCATCAGAGATCGGAGGCACAATGTCATCATAAGAAATAGAATAGTTATCTTTCACAATCGGTTTATCTGTGTCCACACCATTATTGTTATTAGAAGGAGATGTATCAAGAACATAATGACCAGTAGCTAAAGGATTTTCAAACACCTCTTCCCCAAGCTTAGAGCTTTCTATATCATTATGGGAGGAAGCATGGATAGTACTCGACGCTATGGCAATTATTATCATCATTTTCAGAATTAGTTTCCCGGAGATTTGTAATATCAAAAGTAGTGTGCTCATTCAAATCATGATCGCTAATGTATGTAAAGGGCATAGGAAGATCATCGTATTCAGATTCATTGTCACAATAATCATTAGGAGCAACATACTTACGGTTACCTAGCGTTATCTCATTCACGCGGGGATACGTCGTTACCTCTTTCTTTTTATTCCCCTTATTCTTCTTCTTCTTCTTCGTTCCCTTCTTCTTCTTCTCGTTCCCTTCTTTAGGAGGAAGAGGCTTGGGTGGCTTGTCCGCATAACCTGATTTACTTTCAGAAACAATGGAAGAAACTTGGGAGGATCCCTCCTTTTCATTAATTAGTTGAAAACACACAACAGTCCTATCATATTTTGGTAAGGTGTCATCTTCTAAAATATTTTGTATGTAAGTATTTGTATGACTATTATCAATGCAATAAGAAAAACACCCATGCAGGACATCATCGATATCAAGATCACTCATATGTAACAAAGAGAGTTTTCTCGACAATTCTTCACACCCCAAAAATAAAGTAAGTTCATCATGCTGATTAGGAGTAATTTCATCATCACAATACAAATTTGCAGCACTCATTGGGTTCAAATTATCATTGGAGGAGCATTGAAAATTAAAATGACCCACTTCATGGCAAACTTCACAAATAAAAGGATAGAGGGCACAAACTTTTTTACCAAGATCATCTAGAGCCCTAAACCACTTTCTAGTTTTTTCATTAGCATGATGGATACAATATTCATTTTTTATTTGATTAATTCCACAAGGTCTATGTATTCCACAAAAATTAACATGCTTATAGGAAATAACATTCTTAGGAGTTTGAGCATGCTCATTACAATAATTAACAACAATTTCATTCTTCATGCAGGCCTCTTTAAAAGGTTCATGATACTTATCAAAATTCTTTTTAGGCAATTCAAAATGAGAAGCAAAGGCTTTATAAAGATTTGCAGCAACTTGAGAGTCAAGACCATAAGTAGCACTCATATTTCGAAATTTATCGGTATCCATAAAAGTTTCAATGCATTCATAATCATAATTTATACTCGACTCTTTACCTTTGTCGTTCTCCCAATCTTCAGCGTTCTCCTTAATCCGATCAAGAAGGTCCCTTTTAAACTCTTCTTTGTTGCGCGTGAATGATCCAGAACAAGTAGCATCCAGCAAAGTCTTATCTTGAAGAGAAAGTCTCGCATAGAAATTATCAATAATGATATTACCCGGAAGCTCATGATTGGGGCATTTGAGCATTAAAGACTTCAATCTCTCCCATGCTTGGGCAATACTCTCTCCATCATGAGGCCAGAAATTATATATTCGGTTTCGGTCTTTGTGAATTTCACTTGGAGGATAGAATTTAGAATAAAATAGAGGCACAATATCCTTCCAATCAAGAGAATGCTCATCTTTTAGCAGTTTATGCCAATGCGCCGCTTTGCCAGTCAACGACATAGAGAATAATTTCTTCTTCACTTCATCCATAGAGATACCTGCACACTTGAATAACCCGCATAATTCATGCAAAAACAGTAAATGATCTCCAGGATGCACAGTTCCATCCCCTTCATAGCGGTTATCCATAACACGTTCAATAATTTTCATAGGTATTTTATATGGAATACTTTCGGTAGGTGCATTTAAAATATCACAAGCATCATTAGAGTTATCGCATATGGGTGATAAAGTGTTATCGAGCAAATTTTCTCACCTAAAGATGGGAAGCTAAAAAGTTCACAAAAACTAGCTTCCCCAAGCTTAGACTTCTCCATAGCATTAGCGGTAATTGCATTCATACTAATAACATCGCTACTAGCATGCAAATGAGGTTCCATTGGTTTTTTAATGTTTGCACCAAACAATTCTAAATCAGGAAAAAGATTAAAAAGCTCACTATTTTTTTTGTTGTTTTCCATTATGCCTAACTAGTGTAAACAAGAAACAAAAAGATGCAATTGCAGGATCTAAAGGAAATAGCTTCGAGCACAAACACAATGGCGCCAGAAAAGTACTGTTACCCGGAACCGGAGTATGAGTGCCTTTTACCTTTCCTCCCCGGCAACGGCGCCAGAAAAGTGCTTGATGTCTACGTTCCCCCTCCTTTCCCGTAGACGGTGTTGGGCCCCCAAGAGCGAGAGGTTCGTAGAACGAGCAACAAGTTTTCCCTTAAGTGGATCACCCAAGGTTTATCGAACTCAGGGAGGAAGAGGTCAAAGATATCCCTCTCATGCAACCCTGCAACCACAAAGCAAGAAGTCTCTTGTGTCCCCAACACACCTAATAGGTGCACTAGTTCGGCGAAGAGATAGTGAAATACAGGTGGTATAAATAAGTATGAGCAGAGTAGCAACGGTGCCGAGAAAATAGCTTGCTGGCGTGTAGTTGATGGTGGTAATATGGTAGCGAGTAGTAACGCAGTAATAGTAATGCTAGAAGAAACGAGTAAACAAGCAGCGATAGCGATATTTAGGAACAAGGCCTAGGGATTACACTTTCACTAGTGGACACTCTCAACATTGATCACATAACAGAATAGATAAATGCATACTCTACACTTTTGTTGGATGATGAACACATTGCGTAGGATTACACGAACCCTCAATGCCGGAGTTAACAAGCTCCACAATAATGCTCATATTTTAGTAACCTTTAGTGTAAGATAGATCAACATAACCAAATAGATCACATCAATACCATCATAGTAATAGTTAACTTCACAATCTACAAGAGATCATGATCATAGCCTACGACAAGAACCACATGGTGCACACACTAGTCACCTTTACACCAATGCAGGAGGAATAGAATACTTTAATAACACATCACTAGAGTAGCTGATACGTCCAAAACGTATCTACTTTCCCGAACACTTTTGCTATTGTTTTGCCTCTAATTTGTGTATTTTGGATGCAACTAACACGGACTAACGCTTTTTCGGCGGAAGCCGTTACGGTGTCTCGTTTTTGTGCAGAAATCCAACTTTCGGGAAAAACCTCGGAATTTATGCGGAAGGCCCTATTTTCCCGGGAAACTAACGGAGCCGGAAAGGGCAATTGAAGTGGAGGCCCGAGGGCCCCACACCATAGGGCGGCGCGGCCTAGGGGGCCCGCGCGGCCACGTGGTGTGGCCCCCTCGGCCGGCCTCCGACGCCCTCCTTCGGACTACTTATTCGCCTCGACCTAAAACGCCGGAAAAAAAGTCGAAGTCGCCAGAAACCCTCAGAACGCCGCCACATCGCGAAACTCCGTCGCGGGAGCCAGAAGTCTCCGTTCTGGCACTCCGCCGGGACGGGGAATTGGAGGAGATCATCACCGCCATCACCGCCAACGCCTCTACATCAACCAGCCATGTTTCCCCCATCCATGTGTGAGTAATTCCCCCGCTGTAGGTGAAGGGGATGGTAGGGATTGGATGAGATTGGTCATGTAATAGCATAAGATTGTTAGGGCATAGTGCCTAGTGTTACGTAGATGGTACTTTTATGATATTGTTGCAACTTGTTATGCTTAATGCTTGTCACTAGGGCCCGAGTGCCATGATCTCAGATCTGAACATGTTATTGTTTCATCATGATATTCATTGTTTATGGTCTTACCTATAAGTTGTATACACATGTCGTTGTCCGGAACCAATGGCCCCGAAGTGACGAAATCGGGACAACCGGAGGGAATGGCGGTGACGTGAGGATCACATGTGTTCACGGAGTGTTAATGCTTTGCTCCGGTACTTTATTAAAAGGAGTACCTTAATATTCGAGTAGTTTCCCTTGAGGCCGGCTGCCACCGTGCTGGTAGGACAAAAGATGTTGTGCAAGTTTCTCATTGCGAGCACGTACGACTATAATTGGAACACATGCCTATTGATTGATTAGTACTTGGATACCGTTTTATTATTATCCGCAAATGCCACTGCTATGATTGTTACATGAGTTTCTCTCATCCATGCAACGCCCGTCATCCGTCCCCGTGCCTACGGTATTTTAATCCTGCTGTTTACTATAATCACTACTGCTGTCTTTGTTACTCTGCTCATTGTTATTTCACTCACTGCTACTGCTATAAAACTGTTACTATCGATAAACTCTTGCGAGCAAGTACGTTTCCAGGTGCGGCTGAATTGACAACTCCGTTGTTAAGGCTTTCAAGTATTCTTTGTCTCCCCTTGTGTCGAATCAATAAATTGGCTTTTACTTCCCTCGAAGATCTGTTGCGATCCCCTATACTTGTGGGTCATCAAGACTATTTTACGGCGCCGTTGCGGGGAGCATAGCTTTATTTGGAAGTTCACTTGGATTAATATTGTTCGTTGCAAATTCTCCATCATGGGTAAAACTCGCGATACTAAGGTCGCCATATTACCATCCACTACAAGAAAAGGTACAACTCTGAGTACCTCTGCTGCTCTTGATTCACCATCTGTGATTGATAAACTTGATTCACCGCCACATGCTTCGCATGCGGGTACATCTGCTGAATCTGAACACTCTCATAATATTGATAATGTTTCTGCTGTGCTTGATGATAGTGGTTCATTGGGATCTTTTCTAGATGCTACAATTGCTAAATCTAGACAAATTGAAAATACTGAAACTCCTAATGCTACTACACTGTTAGTTCACCTGAACTTGATTATTTTAGTGATGATCTTGAGGAAGATTATGTGGCGATTGATGATGATTTTATTGAAAAATGCAATGCTACTACTGCTGCAAGAAAAATTAAAAAGTTGCTTGCGAGAACATCTTGTTAGATATAAAGCTGTCTCCTGATCCTAAATTTGCCACATCTCCTATAAACATTAGGGATAAAGATTATGATTTTTCTCTTGATTTATCTCATATAGCTATTATTGAGAAAACACCTTTTTGTGGTACTGAAAAAGAAAGTCTTGTTGAACACATGACTGAGTTATCTACTTTGAGTAGCTTATTTTACGATGATGTTAAGAAGCGTACTTACTTTGTTGCTAAAATATTTCCATTCTCATTAAAGGATGACGCTAAAACTTGGTATAATAATTTGCCACCTAATTCTATTAAAAGTCCGAAAGAATTGCTTGATGTTTTCTTCCGCAAATACTTTCCTGCTAGTGCTCAACATGCTGCTTTGCGAGAGAGTTTATAATTTTGATCGAGGAGATGAAGAGAAATTGCACGAGGCTTGGGCGAGATTTTGCTCTCTTATTAGAGCTTTGCCGACCATGATTTAGAAAAGCATGATTTACTTGATATATTTTATAGTGGACTAACCATTGAGTCTAGGGCATACCTGGATAGTTGTGCTTGGTTGTGTTTTCGGGAAAAGAACTCAGGACGATGTTGAAGAATTATTGGCTAAAATAGGCCGGAATTATGATGATTGGAATACGCACTGAACCAACTCCAACGCCAATAGTGAAGAAGAGGGGTTTAATTAAATTGAATGATGAAGATATGAGGGAAGCCAAGAAGTCTCTCAAGGAGAAAGGTATTAAATGCGAAGATGTGAAGAATCTACCTCCAATAGAAGATATATGTGAGATAATTCCCCCTTCATCCATGATTGAGGTAAACTCCCTTCAACGCTTTACTAGGGAAGATATTCCGTATTCAAAACCTCTGCGCAATGCTTAGATGAGTTTGATAATTATATTGTTAAGCAAGAAAATTTTAATATGAGAGTAGAGAATCATCTAATGGAAAATTCTCAAGCTATTAGTCAATTGCATGATATTGTGGAGAGAACCTCCAATGATGTTAAGATGCTTGTTAAACATTTTCATATGATTCAAACTCAAATTGATCAACTCACTAAAGTGCAAAATGACTTGTTAGGAAATAATGCTAAAGAAAAACATGCTTATGAAGTAACAACTAGAGGTGGTGTCTCTACCCAGGATCCTCTATATCCTGAAGGGCATCCCAAAAGAATTGAACAAGATTCTCAACGCACTGAACCTAGAGCTCATTCTAAGAAAAAGAAGAAGAAACATAAAAATGTTGTAGAATCCTCTGAACCTGCTAATGATCCTAATAGTATTTCTATTTCTGATGCTTGAAGCTGAAAGTGGTAATGAACATGATAATAGTGAAGATAATGATAAGAATGATACTCACGATAAAGAAGAGGTTGAAAAAGAACTTGAAAAGCATGCTAAAAATAAAAAGTATACTAAAGAAGATTTTATTGCTGAGAAACATGGTAATGAAAGAGAACCTTGGGTGCAAAAGCCAATGCCTTTTCCTGCTAAGAAACTAAAATCAAAGGAAGAAGAACACTATAATAAATTTTGTGATTGGATGAAACCTTTATTCTTGCAAATTCCTTTAATCGATGCTATTAAATTGCCTCCTTATTCAAAGTATATGAAAGATATTGTTACTAACAAAAGGAAAATCCCCAATGAGGAAATTTCCACTATGCTTGCTAATTACTCTTTCAATGGCAAAATTCCAAAGAAGTTGGGCGACCCGGTATACCTACTATTCCTTGTTCTATTAAGAATAATTATGTTAAAACTGCTCTATGTGACTTGGGAGCCGGTGTTAGTGTTATGCCTTTTTCTCTTTATAAGAGACTTTACTTAGATAAGTTGATACCTACTGATATATCTTTGCAAATGGCTGATAAATCTCTTGCTATTCCTGTTGGTATATGTGAGGATGTTCCTGTTCAAGTTACTAATAAGCGCTTGATATTAACTGATTTTGTTGTGTTGGAAATGCACGAAGATGATAATATGTCTATTATTCTTGGGAGACCTTTTCTTAACACCGCGAGGGCTGTTATTGATTGCAATAAAGGAAAGGTTACTTTCAATGTTGATGATAAGGAACACACCGTCTATTTCCCCAAGAGGATTGAGAAAGCGTGCGGAGTTAATACTATCTCTCATGTGAGAACTATCAAAGTGGGAACCATCGATTGTCCTATATATGAGCCTAAAGAAGAATATCAAACTCTTGTTATTGGATCCATATCAATACAATTCAAGGTAACATGATTGATTTGAGGTTTATTTCTTCATATGCTATGTAAAATTTATTTGGTGGCAAGACTTGATCAACCTTGTTAACAAATACCTTTTATATGCATAGAGGAGGTAAACAACATATCTTTCTTCCTCCACTTGCTCTAGTTGTTGTAGCACTTTTAATTTGTAAAGTTCTTTGGTTATTTGAAGATTTCAAAAAATTTCCTGGCCAGTAATAATAAACTAAATACCCAGAAATGTGCGTTTTTCAAAGTTTTCAAAAATTCACAAAAATTATACCGTTGGTCCTATTTTTCGACGAGGCACACGGGAGCACCAGAGGATGACCTGTGGGGCACCAGAGGGCGCCACACCACTGGCCGGCGCGGCCAAGGAGGTGGCCGCGCCACCATGTGGTGTGGGCTCCCCTCTGCCCCACTCTGCCATCTCTTCCTCCCAGCACCTTCTCTCTCCCGAAAAAACTCGTACCAAGTTCATCTCTCTCGCGTTTTTGCTCCAGAGCTCCAGATTTCTCGATCTCTTTGCTCAGCCCAGATTTACGTCGAAATTTGGCACATTTGCTCTTCGGTATGTGACTCCTCCACCCATCCAAGTAGAATTTCGTTTGGTTGAGTATATCTTGAATATTTTGCTGCTGTAGGTAACATGTTTAGTGAGCTTGCATGCTTGTTCTAAGTGGTAGAAACTAGTTTTGATGCATGATTAGTACTCTAGCAAGTTCCTATGGTAGTTTCCCTCAATTATATGTCACCAAATCAAATTTTTATGTCATTTGTTGAAAATTTCAGAGAAGCTATGAAGAAGTTTAGCTTTGGAGAGTTGTTCAAGAAGGGGACAACCAGCACCGGGAGGCCTTCTAGGGCCGCCACCCGGATTAGGCAATCATACAATGAAGACATCCTCGCGCCTAGCTTCGCGCTGAAGAGGACAACGGTCCTCCTAATGCTTCTACTTTTCCATGTTATGATTTTCTAAGGAATGCAGGGATATCTGGAGGATTTCTTAACCCTTGTCAACAGGGCAGGGTTAACCACTTATATGGGCGATGAAAGGGAGCAATACTACTTGCTCACCAAAATTTTCGTCGAGAGTTTCCGGTTCGACAACAAACACTATGAGCCAACGGTTGCATTCAGGATTTATGGTAATACTTGTGACTATGCCATTGAAGGATTTTTGTTGTGCCTTGGATATTGCCCCTGTAGGTACAGCAAGTAGGATTGATGACAACCCCGGGACTTGCTTGGAGCTCTACCGAGGGATCACCGATGATGATTGTCGCACCATTCGGCGGGGCAAGATAAGGAACATCCAACTTCCCGCCATTAAGTATTTTGCATACTACATTGCTACTAGCATTCTTGGTAGGGAGAACACTAGTAATATCTCTAGCTACCATCTTGCTTTTCTGAATATTGCACTTACTTGGTCAAACCTCCTATCACCTTGGTGCTCTTATTGCTCGCCGCTTGTCTACCGGGGGCCTATTTTTGGAGGAACTATTGCCTTGCGTGTTTTAACATATCTAAATCTTCCTATTGATCCTAATGATGTGCCATTGGCCCCTAGAAGACTTGATATTGTTGCTATGAAGAGCCATCATTTTGTTACAACTGACTCTACTTTAGATAATATGGTATATAGAATGTTGTTTTCTGACGGGGAGGAGAAGGAAATCCCTCTTCCCCAACCAGGTTTGCTCAGTATTGACAGACAATCATGGTCGTGCACTAAGGAGGAGGTGGATGAACATATGAAGATACAAGAGTTCCACCAGCAACATGACTCCGAGGACGTCGGGACCTCCTACGACCACACCGTCACATATCCGGGTGCTTCTTCTAGCACATACCGGAATACGACCCATCTTCATATTACGGAGATACTACTTCATGGGATCGATGGGATTGAACTCCACTTAGGCCAAAAGCCTAAGCTTGGGGGGAGGTATACCGGCATCACTCATTCTTTGCATATTATGATTGCTGGATACTTGTATATACTTGTTTAGTCTCTTTGAGTGGTTTTCTAATGAGAGAAAGATGATGTTTGGGGAAGTGCTGCCTGAAAACAGATTCTGGGCTGTTACCGTAAAAATTCGTGTGCCCAGCCAGAACGTTATTTTGAGTTGCAAATTTTTGTGCATGTTCCCCAGGTTGTTATCTAACTTTCATTAGTTGAACACTTTTTGAACTGAGCAACGTAAGATTTTTGTAAAAATCGATTTCTGTACTGCTGTCAGGTTTTGGCAGATTTCTGCCATCTCGCTTTTCTGTGTTTCTTTTAGTTTGCTATTTCTTGTTTTTGCTTTGTTCCTTTCCAAAACACAAAAAGACCAAAAATATTTCTGTTGTTTCTCTTCACCATTTGTTTGCTTTGGTTTCTTGCATTTGTTTCGCTTTATTTGCTATTGCTAGTTTGCTATAAGAAAACCCAAAAGATTTTGCTTTGTTTGCTTGTTTCCTTTTGTTCTTATTCTCAAATTCGAAAACACCAAAAATATTTGCTGTTCTTCTTTGGTTTGTAAAGTTCATCATGAGTTCAATGGTCTTCGGTGGCTGGAGCGTGGTTTTCATTTCATTTTATCCAAGCTACACAAGTGAAAAGGCAATAATGACGATCTACGACAATCTGATTGTGGTGAGAGGCTGGTATGAACTCTATTTGTTTTCATTTTTGTACATATACTCATCCATGTGAGCATGCTTAGTTGGTTCATGTGAGGTATATGTTATTTGAGAAAGTCTAGTAGTTTATGATCTCTCATGTTTAGCTCCAATCTATTAATATGAGTAGCATGTCATGGATGTTTGTTTGCATTGTTTTATTCATAAGTAAGTATGGCATTGTGGTATCCTCCTCTGAATAATTCATTTATATCGACTTGGCACATGCTCACGCATGCATATGACTGAACAAAAAGTCAATTAAGCCTCGATGATCTATATTGCTTCAGAGTTCTTGTATCACTTTTATGCCTCGGTTAATTTATTTTGCCGCAAGCATGATTATGACAGTTACTGCTCTCTTGATTTGTCGCTCCCTAGTCTATTGCTAGCCTACACTTGTACGGAGCGGGAACGCTGCTCGTGCCTCCAAACAGATGAAAACCAAGTCATTCCAGAGTGTCCACCATAAATACCTATGCATGGCATTTCAAACCATTCCAAGTAAATTCTCATGCGCTACCTTTAAAATCTTCAAAATGCTTCTTAATTTGTGTTAATGTTTCATAGCTCATGAGGAAGTATGTGGTGTTTAGCTTTCAACCTTGTCATTTACTTTTGACGGACTCTCATATGGAATAGTGGCACATCCGCTTATCCAATAATTTTGCAAAAAGAGGTGGCAATGGGATTCCCGATCCCGAATTAATTAAACTTAAATAGACACTCCTCCATGGTTTGTGATTGTTGGACGGCACCCGAAGGATTCGGTTAGCCATGGCTTGTGTAAGCAAAGGTTGGGGGAGTGTCATCATCATAATAAAACTAAAATAAAAAGGCACTCCTTCATGGTATGAGATTGTTGGTGGGCACCCGAGGATTCGGTTAGCCATGGTTTGTGCAAGAAAGGTTGGAAGGAGTGCCAAATAAATATGCAATAATTCATGGGAGCCGCTCTTGAAAGTCCGGTTGGCGAGGTAGTTGGTGTACCCATTACCATTCGTTGACAACAACAAACACCTCTCAAAATAATTTTACTCCTGATTTATAAAAATGAAAAGCTCTAGCGCATGTTAATCCCTGCTTCCCTCTGCGAAGGGTCAATCTTTTACTTTTATGTTGTGTCTCCATTATTTCTTTGAGCACTTTCTTGAGAGCACAACTGTCATTCTTAGTATAATATGCTTGTCTCAAAATATGATTGATTGTGGTACAACTTTGATGCTTTTATCTTTGACAATCACTACTTCTAGTCTTTCTATGAACTTCGAAGGTGTCCGGGCATTTATGTTTTGCCAATCAAATACAGGCAAGCGAGATACCACTTTATCATACTCTCTTATGAACATTGCAATCTTGCTTATGTACATGATTCTTGATGCTTATTATTAATTGTTGGTACCTCTCCATGATTGACATAGCTGTTAGATGATCTTATTTGCATGTGTCTCATTATGAGCTGCTTAAGTATTAGCCATAACATGAGAATATATACATCATATGAGCAAATGTGTTCGTGAAAGTTCTTTTATCGCTCGGTTGTTAACTGAATTGCTTGAGGACAAGCAATAAGCTAAGCTTGGGGGAGTTGATACGTCCAAAACGTATCTACTTTCCCGAACACTTTTGCTATTGTTTTGCCTCTAATTTGTGTATTTTGGATGCAACTAACACGGACTAACGCTGTTTTCGACGGAACCTGCTACGGTGTCTCGTTTTTGTGCAGAAATCCAACTTTCGGGAAAAACCTCGGAATTTATGCGAGAAGGCCCTATTTTCCCGGGAAACTAACGGAGCCGGAAGGGCAATTGAAGTGGAGGCCCGAGGGCCCCACACCATAGGGCGGCGCGGCCCGGGGGGCCCGCGCGGCCCGTGGTGTGGCCCCCTCGGCCGGCCTCCGACGCCCTCCTTCGGACTACTTATTCGCCTCGACCTAAAAACGCCGGAAAGAAGTTGAAGTCGCCGGAAACCCTCCGAACGCCGCCACATCGCGAAACTCCGTCGCGGGAGCCGGAAGTCTCCGTTACGGCACTCCGCCGGGACGGGGAATGGAGGAGATCATCACCGCCATCACCGCCAACGCCTCTACATCAACCATCCATGTTTCCCCCATCCATGTGTGAGTAATTCCCCCGTTGTAGGTGAAGGGGATGGTAGGGATTGGATGAGATTGGTCATGTAATAGCATAAGATTGTTAGGGCATAGTGCCTAGTGTCCGTAGATGGTACTTTTATGATATTGTTGCAACTTGTTATGCTTAATGCTTGTCACTAGGGCCCGAGTGCCATGATCTCAGATCTGAACATGTTATTGTTTCATCATGATATTCGTTGTTTATGGTCTTACCTACAAGTTGTATACACATGTCGTCTGTCCGGAACCAATGGCCCCGAAGTGACGAAATCGGGACAACCGGAGGGAATGGCGGTGACGTGAGGATCACATGTGTTCACGGAGTGTTAATGCTTTGCTCCGGTACTCTATTAAAAGGAGTACCTTAATATCCAGTAGTTTCCCTTGAGGCCCGGCTGCCACAGGCTGGTAGGACAAAAGATGTTGTGCAAGTTTCTCATTGCGAGCACGTACGACTATAATTGGAACACATGCCTATTGATTGATTAGTACTTGGATACCGTTTTATTATTATCTGCAAATGCCCTGCTATGATTGTTACATGAGTTTCTCTCATCCATGCAACGCCGTCATCCGATCCCCGTGCCTACGGTATTTTAATCCTGCTTGTTTACTATAATCACTACTTGCTGTCTTTGTTACTCTGCTACTTGTTATTTCACTATCGCTACTGCTATAAAAGCTGTTACTATCGATAAACTCTTGCGAGCAAGTCTGTTTCCAGGTGCAGCTGAATTGACAACTCCACTATTAAGGCTTTCAAGTATTCTTTGTCTCCCCTTGTGTCGAATCAATAAATTGGGTTTTACTTCCCTCGAAGACTGTTGCGATCCCCTATACTTGTGGGTCATCAGTAGCACATGGATGAATTGTGATACAAAACTCATATGAATCTCAATCATGTAAAGCAGCTCATGAGATTATTGTATTGAGGTACATGGGAGAGAGATGAACCACATAGCTACAGCGAAGCCCTCAGCCTCGGGGATGGATTACTCCCTCCTCATCATGGAGACAGCGATGGCGGTGAAGATGGCGGTGAAGACGGCGGTGGAGACGGCTCCGGGGCAATTCCCCATCCCGGCGAGGGTGCCGGAACAGAGAGTTCTGTCCCCCGAATTTGACTTTCGCGATGGCGGCGGCTCTGGATGGGTTTCCGTCTCGTGGTTCTTTCTGTCGATGTTTTTAGGTCACGACGGCTTATATAGGCGAAGAATCGGAGTCGGAGGGGCCACGGGGTGGTGCCACCATAGGCCCCCCCCCTGGCCGCGCCGGGGTGTGGTGTGGGCCCCCCCTGGCACCACTCTGGCCCTTCTCCGGTGCTCTGGAAGCTTCGCGAAATTATAAGATCCCCGGAATTGATTTCGTCCGATTCCGAAAGTATTTCTTTACTAGGATTTCTGAAACCAAAAACAGCAGAAAACGAGCAACTGGCCTTACGGCATCTCGTCAATAGGTTAGTTCCGGAAAACGCATAAAAATGATATAAAGTGTGAACAAAACATGTTGGTATTGTCATAAAACAAGCATGGAACATCAGAAACTATAGATACGTTGGAGACGTATCAGTGTCGACCTGCGATTCCGGGACTGGAAGTGGAGGAGACAGTGGTGGAGGGAAGTGGCCAGCGCCGGGGCGGTTCGCCATTGCCACTGGTGGTGGAGGAGACGGCGGTGGAGCGACGAGGGCTGTGTTTGTTGCCGGCGGGGTGTGGTGGCTACCATTGAGCCGGGAGACCTTTTATAGACGCCAGCGTCGGGAAAAAAGCGCGGGAACAGGCGAGAAGAGGCGGGAAGATCGCGCGGGAACGGGCGGTGGCGGGCGAACGCCGGCGACGCGTGGAGGCTACGGAGCACCGACGAGACGTCTCGCCTGCCCCTCCATCGCCATTAAGGCAAAGATGTCGCCGTGTGTCACTGCGCGCGAATAACTACCATCGCGAGGTAGGCGACGGTTAGGTTAAAATTAATTGTGCCGCTGACGGGTCGGCCCTGCCACTCCCCGCCTCGCTTTTCGTTGTGTCCGGCGTGCCCGGAGCGTCCCCTGTGGGACGGGGACGGGCTCGGGGCGCCGGACACCGTATCGGGGCGCGCCGGACAAAAATGGGCTTTGGGGGACGCGGCTGGAACAGTTTTTTGGTCCGGCGCGCCCCAAATTGACGCGGCTGGAGATGCTCTAATGTTCGCGCGCGACTGGGATGATCATTTGCGTCGGGGTATCCCAGTGATGCGGACGTATTTTTTTTAGCACTCACACCGTCAACGTTGGTAATGGCAGTTTAACGTCCCGTCGCCGGCGATTACCGATTCCCACGCGACGACAGTGGTTCCCGTGCGCGCCCAACTGATTGGCGCGTTGCGCCGGCATTTTGAGCGCGCGGAAAACTACCTGCGTGCGAACGCCGTTTCCTGATATATGGTGGACGACGGCAGAAGTGACCGGGCACACCTCAACCTAAACTCTAGCATTCATCCATGGCCAAGTACAACCATGCCTGGGCTCACGCTGTTCAGACATGCCGCGAAGTCTACCCGGATAATCTGGACCTCGCCGAGCTCCACGCGACGGAGGCATTCAATGAGGAGCAGCTCACCGCTGAAGCCCTTCGGGCCGAGCAACTAGACGGGCAGGCGGAGACGGAGGTTGCGGAGGCAGAGGCGACAGGGCGCGCGTTCACAACGACGCTAGAGCGTCTAGGGGAGCGTGCATGATGGGCTGAAAGGATTGTATGCCGCACCTAGAGGGAAGTGAATATGTGCTACCCAAATTTTAATTGTTTTTTTAATTAAGGCTTGTCAAACAGTAAATTCTCTAGATATGCAACTATGTGAATTTACCTAGATGACAAAATACACAACTAAATAAGATATTACTAATGAAGATATAATATGTAACAAAGATAGAGATAACCGAGAGTGGAGCACGCGGAGACATAAGGGATGATTCCCGCAGTTCCTTCCTTTTGAGGGGAAATACATCTATGTTGGAGGGATGTGGTCGCCACAAAGGCTTAATTTGCTGGACCGACTCGGTCGGCTTACTCCTCCTTTTTAGTCGTCGTGATTCATCTTCCTCGCTCTAGCCATGCCTCAAAACTATCGCCGCCGGAATTCCCCCAACCCGCTCCCACCACAATATTCACCATCGGTGACAACCTTCTTCTCGAGATATTCATCCGTCTCCCCTCGCTGCCGTCCCTCGTCCGCGGCGCCTTCGCCTGCCGCACCTTCCTCCATGTCGTCCGCTCCTTCCCCACCTCCCGCCCTAGGTTTCGCGACCTCCACCCGCCGCCGCTCCTCGGCCTCTTCATCAGGCACCGCGTCGGAGACATCCCTTCCTTCCTGCCCCTCCGCCGCCTCGCCGACAAGGTCCACGTGCGCGGCCGTCGTGCGCGGCTCCTATTTCTTCCTCACTCTGGTCCCCGACGACCAAGGCTTCTGGAACATCGCCAACTGCGGCCACGGCTACCTTCTCCTCCACAACTGGGAAAACAGGCTCTTCGCCGCCTACAACCCGCTCGCGGGCGTGCTGCACCGGATCCCCGCGCCGCTGGACGGCCTGTAGGTGCGCGCTGTCGTCTTCTCGTCGGACACAGGGGAGTGGCAGGTTCTGCCGTGGGCGCAGTCTGCTGCGATCAACAAAAACCACCCCGAGGACGACAAGCACTGCCTCCCGCCTAGGACTGGTAAGCTTGTGGATGGACGCATCTACTAGACAAGGCACGACTACGTGATCATGCTCGACACCGCGAAGCTGCAGTTCCCTTCCATGGATCTGCCGCCGTACATGTACGGGCAGAAAACTTTCGTGGTTGGCGAGACCAAGGACGACAAGCTCGATCTGCATGGTCTGCGCGATCGATAAGGAGGACACGGTACGTTGCTGTCTGGGTCCGGAGAGACGATGCTGGCCGTGTCGACAAATGGATGCTGGACAAGGAGATCGAATTGGAGGATCTGTCCGCGCTCAAGCTGGTGGCGGTTAAGCGGGGTTTTGTGCACTTACATTGGCTGGCCGTTGAGGAGCCGATCATTGTTCCTCATTGTGACTTCTTCTCCCTCTGCCCTGGAAAAAGAGGAGATGAAAAAGATCTTTCTGTCTATGAATACGAACTGGAGTGGTCATTTTTGACAATTCAGTCCTGAAATAACCATCTATTATTTAGCTAACTGACTGTTAAGTCATTGGTGATATGTTGGAGTTAAGACTATGACTTTCTTTTGGGCATTTGTTTAGCGTTGTCGATGGCTTCTCCGCAGCAAGAAAACATTGTAGTGGAATATCACAAACCCTAGCACCAAGACCCATGAATAATTTCTGCCTATTTATAGATAGTCATGAAAAGCGAAGACACCTTTCCAGTCACATTACTTTAACTGCATCATTTTGATAGGCTTTTATTAATCAAGCTGAAAGAACAATACAGAATGATTCTTTTTAGGCCAATTCAAGCAACTAATTATCAAGCAGATCTTACATCTACTTAATATTATCAAATCACTGAATTTTCTTCCAGAAATGTGGGGATGGTCGTGCAAGCAAGTAATTAAGCATCTTGCACTTTAATTTCCTGCTTGTCGCATTGGAAAAACACAGTTGTTGTTGTACTTTTTTAATCCAACTATGCTCTTCATTGCATTCCTTTGTGTTCATAAGTGTAGCATCACAAATTTTAGGCTGCATTACAGAAAAAGGCTCATTTCGCTCTTTTTGTGGATGATGTTTCTGGATCATCGATAATTACAGTTTCTTGACAATCAGATTTGGACTCCTGGTGACTTTGCTTCCTTGACGTGATAGTTTTCTGTCACATTCCACTCTTCCTCTTTCTTGTCAACTTCTCAGTTGCGCTTTGGTAATCAAGCTGTGAAATCAAATTGCACAAAAACCCGCGTTGTTGCGCGCAGATAGAAATTCCAGTTGTGAGGCTGAGATGAGAAATGCTAGAAAAGAAGTGAACGGACGACCACTTATTCAAGTTTTTTGTAAGTACGGAAGAATGTATTAGCTTTTTACTCTTGTTATGTGGATATAAGATGTATAAATCCTGACATATATTGTGTACAATAGGTTACATGCAACCAAGGGATTAAATCCAAGCATCTTATTACAATAGGTGATGGCATAACTTTCACAGTAAGGAACACCGGTACCAGGGTTGATGTTTACCCCGGTCAAATGCAAAGAGAGGTTCTGTGCTCGAGTTCTATCGGTAGGCCATGCAGCGGCGACAACACGGGGTTGCAGCAGAGCATCCATCTGAAGTGTCTCACAAGGTAGTGCATCGTCACCAATGTTTCCATCTTGGTAAACTCAATCGCGGGGCATATTCTGGGGCCACCACCAAACGCGACGAAGGAGCATGGTGGCGTCACAGGTGATTGGCTCTCAAACCGGGAGGGGTCAAACTGAGCCGGTTCGTGGAAGATTCTCGGATCCATGTGTGTCACTTTTGCGGTCCAAAACACCTAAGCACAAGTGTGATAAGAGTTTGCATTAGCTTTTTTGCTGCAAATGAAAGAGAAACTACTTCCTGCATTTCGAATTGACAAGTGTGATAAGAGTTTGCATTAGCTTTTTTGCTGCAAATGAAAGAGAAACTACTTCCTGCATTTCGAATTGTTGTGCAATGTTTGTTAGATTTGGCCTTGATATACATATATCTAGATATATTTTAGTGTGTATATTCACTCATCTTTGAAAAAACTTGGGTCAACTAATTTAGAACAGACCCCGCAAAAAATACTAATTTAGAATGGAGGAAATATGTGGTAAATAAGGAGTCAAAATTAGCAAGGACCTGCCATCCTTTTGGGATACGGTAGCCGTCGAACTTGATGTCCTCTAGTGTTGTTCTGACATTGCCAAAGAAGGGAGGGTCGATGCGAAGTGTCTCCTGTGCAACTCGCCATGTTAGCTTCATCTTTGACAAGTCTTCCCAGGTCAGAGCCTCTCCTTCAGCCTTGTTGCTTGCAATGTCCTCATGCTCTGCAAATTAGCACACAACATGCATGCACACATGACTGCCCGCAAAACAAAAGAATGGAACAAACAAAACAAAAAACACACAAGATGCATGATCATGAATGTCAGTGTTATGCATATATCCGAAAGTATACAATGTTATGTACCGGTGACCTATAATATGAAATGTTATTATAACTAGCATAGGGAATATATATTGAATGTAGCAACATCTGATAATACGAAATGGAGGGACTACTGTTCAGCGTCCTGAGCACTTACCTTGCACCATAGCGGCAAGGGTAGCCGGATCACTGGCAAGGTGCCGGACCATGGACGCCATGAGCATGGACGTGGTGTCATGGCCGGCGACCAGGGCGAACATGCCGTTGTCGACGATCTCCTCATCGGTAAGCAGCTGCTCGCCATGGCCGTCCGTCAGGCTGAGCAGGCGGGTGATGAGGTCGCTGCTTGGCGAGGCCTTGCCCAACCCCAGCATAGTCTTCTTGTCACGCGTGATCCCCTCGAGCAGCAGCCGGGCCCTTCGGCTGGCCTCGAGGCTCCGGCGGAACGTCGTGAACGGGAGGTCCACCGGGACTGCAAAAACGCCCTCGACCATTCGCCGGAAGTCCTCGACCAGGGCGTCCCGCACGGCGCCCCTCTCGAGGCCCAAGAGCAGCTCGGAGACGACGTCGAACGTCAGGCGCTTCATGAGCGGCAGCACCCGCACGGTGGTGCGGCCGCGCCAGTTCTCCCGCAGGTGGCGCCTCACCTGGGCGTCGACCCTCCCGACGTACAGCTTCAGCATGTCCGGCTTGAGGAACTCCATGAGCGCGCCGCGGATGCGCCGGTGATCCTCGCCGTGCATGTCCACAATGCTCTTGTCCCCGAAGATACGACGGAAGGACCGGGGCGTCCTCGCCCGCAGCGCGCTGCTGAAGAAGACGAACTTGTTGGCCGCCGGGCCCGTGAGGAATACCGTCGGCGTGCACAGTACCGATGCCTTCCAAACTGGCCCGTGTATGTCGACCCGGTCCTGTATCCACCGGTTGCCGCTGTTGGCGCGTGCGGCTCGGAGAACGCCGAGGGTCTGGCCGATCACCGGCAGACCCAGGGAGCCAGGGGGCAGATTCGCCGGACCTGATTTCCTGACTTTGATCAGCAGGTGGATGGCTATGGCCGAGGCCGTGACAGTGAGTCCTACGATTTTGAGCAAATAATAATCCATTCCGGAGGCTGGAGGCACTATTCAGATGATGTATGGATGTTACAATTGAGTGAAGCTGGTATTGCATATCAGACTTGTGAACATATATATATAGGAGCCAGGAGCAGCATCGATCAGCAAAGTGCAAAATTTACAACTTCAAGTTTTTTTTCCAAGCAATCGTCGATGGGATCGAATTTTCATTATCATGAGATAACGAAAATTCAGCGTCAGGTTTCTCCCTGTTTTTTAACTATTTACATCACGGATCAGCAAAGTAAAAGCCCGACGGGCAAATACAACTCTGACGGTCTCACATAACTGGTTGGCTTATGCCGCCACCCAAACAGTTTCTGGCCTTTTCCTCCAAAATCCTCAAACATTATTTCATACTCTCTGTAGATGTAGTTTGGATGTGCGAGTTGTACTGATGGCCATGGCATGCAACGAAAGATATCATAAGCTTTGTAGATGAACCCATGTCTTCTCCTTCCCCGTGTTGTCAAGAACTCGAACCTAAAACGGTCACGATTATGAGAAATTTTAAGATAGAATAATAAAACAGATCTTTTCCATTTATATGTAGCTTTCGAGTTCCAACAATTTCATAATTTTAAAAATTCAAAAAATCTAATTTACAAGTTTTACAAATTGCAAAAAGAATTACTTATTATGATTCATCGTTTCCCTACATGGGTGGCAGCATAGTCTACGGATTGAAGCCCCTCCCACACCTTAGGCGTTATATGATTCATCGTTCCGATATGTATTCCGCCTAGTTTGCTTTTTGTTTGACATCTTTTCTGGACGTAAAGACTCATAAACGGCTGTGTGCATCCTGGTTATGCAGAGGCTGAATGTAATTGCTTATTATAAGTAATAAAGCATCCTTTATCAAAAAAAAAGAATTACTATGTGCTCTATGATGTATCCTACCAGCATGGAAATATTAGCTTGAAATACTTTGTGTTATTAGGTACACAAAAATAAAAATAAACATTAGTCTGATTATAGTGTTGTGGCAATAAAAGGATTCTTCTGTCTACCGGTCTAGTACCAACCACGCTATAGAATAAGTGGACCGCACAATTAAGCTTCAATATTTTTAGCTTGGTTTGTAACTTAACGATGCAGATATGGATGCATAAATCACTGAAGTTTTTTTTAATGTTGGATACTTGATCAAAAGGCCATGGCACTGCTAAAACTGCATTTCTGGTGGTCGCAATGCGAGGGATACTAGATTTGATGATTGCCTCGATGCTGCCGCATCCATCGATGTGGTAACTAGTTGCGGTGCTCAGCCTGCGATGCACCAGAATCAACTGGCAGATGGGTCTTCCAGCCGACACGGGCAATGGGATCTCATATGCTCGCTCCGGTGGTCTAAAGACATGAACTTCTCCTTCGACCCCTCCGTGACTTAGTATGTGGCCCCGTTGACGGTGACAAGGCCAACTTCCAACCTGCACTATTCGCCAGAGGCCGGAACCTCTCTCTAGGATGCCTCCCACAACATGAACACCTTGAGCGTCTCCTTGGTCTTGACGGCACGGGAGGTGCACGACCTTGTACTGCCCCGTCGCGTTGTAGTAGCCGAAGTTGTACTCCTTGTGCCAACTGCGGCCAGGGCGGGCCGGCACACGGGATCGGCGGTAGGGCGAGGACATCGCCGGTGGTCGGGTTAAGCAAGGTGACGGCGTCACCAATTTTGGCATCATCGCACGCCAGGCGCTGACCACCTCCATGCTTTTGTAGAGGTTACAAGTCGTGTGGGTAGAGAAAGTACTAGAAATGTTTTTAACCATTTTCAACTTTGTATTTTGCCTTTTAGTTCTGTTGTCCTCTCTATGCTTTCTGGAACGGTTGTGCGCATCTTGCTATACAAAGGTTGGGTGTAGGCTCCCTTTTGTATCACCTTAACCCCGAACATTGAGTTTAATAAAAACGTACTTTATCGAGAAAAATATCATAGGAAATAATAAAGCAGGAGTTGTCTTGGTTTGGTTATTTCAGAGCATTCCTTATCTATGCAAGAAATTGGCGACCACAAAGACAAAATATAAGGACCGCTCATGCTTAATAGTTGGTCGATCGAATATTGACTTAAGATCAATCCAGTCAAAAACTAACAGTACAAGGGATAGCGAATTTGTCTTCAGATGAGATAGAGAATTTAAATAGGTAAATAACAACTAGCAGGCCGACTTTAATTTATGACATGCAAATAAATCCATTCATAGTTGGTATAGTCGGTCACCAACGCCTATAAACACTCAGTGACTCTGTGGTCTTGATGTACTCGAGTGTCCGACAAACATCGCCTCTTATATCAGAAACTAGTGGCTTGTCGAAAGAATAGTAGTTCCAAACACTGCACTCCGACCGTGTCACATAATTGGTTGGCTTAAGCCGCCACCCAAACAGTTTCTGGCCTTGCCCTTTGGGGTCCCCAAACATTAGCTCATACTCTCTGTAGATGTAGTTTGGATGTGCGAGTTTTACCGATGGCCACGGCGAGGGAAGATAACGTAAGCTTTGTTGATGAACCCAGGTTTGCTTCATCCCCGTGCTCTCAAGAACCCATACCTAAAACGGTCACAATTGATGAGAAATTTTCAGATAGAAAAATAAAATAGACTTTTTTTCCCATTTATTTCTAGCTCCTGATCGAGCTCCAATGATTTCTTAATTTTAAAAATTCAAAAATCTTATTACAAGGTTTAAAAAATTGTAAAATAAACCAGGATGTGCTTACGGGTGTATCCTACCATTATGGAAAGTATGCCAGTTTAACTAGACAAGGTTTAAGAAAATTGAAAATAAACCAAGATGTGCGGCAATGCGGGAGATGCTGCATTTGAAGATTACCTCGATGCTGTCACGTCCATGGATTTGGTCGCTAGTTGCGGCGCCCAGCGTGCGATGCACCTGAGTGAGCTGGCAGATGGGTCGTCTGGCCGATATGGGCAATGGCTTTGTGGATCTCACATGCTCGCTCCGGTGGTCGAAAGCCATGATCTTCTCCTTGGACCCCTCCGTGACCCAGTAGGTAGCCCCACTAACGCTGACAAGACCGGCGTCAAGTCTGCATCTGGCGTCAGGCACCGGAACCTCCCTCCAGGACGCCTCCCCCAACGTGAACACATGGAGGGTCTCCTTGGTCTTGAAGAAGCACGGGACGTGCACGACCTTGTACTGCCCCGTCGCATGGTGATACCCGAAGCTGTACGCCTGGTGCCAGCTCCGGCCAGGGCGGCGCGTGTTGTGGCGCCTGAACACGCCGGCGCACGGGATCGGCGGGAGGGCAAGGATGTCGCCGGTGGCCGGGTTAAGCAGGGTGATGGCGCTGCCGGGTCTGGCATCGTCGCACAGGCAGAGCACGCCGTTGCAGGCGCCGACCACCTCCATGTTTTTGTAGATGTTACAGGCAGCTATGCGGCCTGGCCACAGCTCTCGAGGTGTGACGGCCTTGGAGTTGGAGGACCCTTGGTCGTCGAGGACGTAGACGGACTCCGTGGTGACGATGAGCGAAAATGAGCCCGATCGTGGACGAGGTCGCGCCAGGTCCGGCAGACGAGGCGCAGCCGCCGGAGCGAGGTCCATGGTAGCCGTACAAGGATCTCCAGCACCAGCTCCGTCGGGATGTACACTATCGTAACTGTTCCGCCTTGGATTTTGTTTGGAACTGTTCCGCCTTTGGATTTTGCGTCTCCTAGTTGGTACGCTCGTCATCACGCCGCCGGACGCTGTGTGCTCCTCGGGAGCGCGCGCGGCGCGGAGATGCGTCATGGGTGGCGCTGGGCTGACCGGTCAACCAATCCGCGCGCGCGCATGGGTGGCGGTCGTTTTTGACTCCCTCGCTGCTGGCAAGTTCGGGGTGGCGATGCGTTCGGTCGTTCCCTTTCGTTTTTGGCATGCGCGATGTATGCGCTGGCACAACAAGGAGGAGGACTACTCCCAAGTCCCAAATCCACTTGTTATATCCATCTTGTTAACTGGATGGATCACTCACGCGGGCCCAACCACATGCGAATCCATCCATCATACATACAGTATATGGGCCACCACTGCCTGCCGCCATTCCAGCTGCCTGCTTTCTTCTTCCATCTGCCCAAGTACGTACGTGTTCAAGCTACCTAGCTAGCTGTACCTGCTGCGTACGTGCGCGCTTGTTCTCGTACCAACCCACCAAATTCACCATCAATTAGAACACGATTATCAAGTTATTACACTTGTCATCAAAACTGGATGCATGGTAATCTACATCCATCGCACACCACAAAGCTTCACTACTTTTTAGCTAGTAGTATTTCACTAAACTCATGCATGCTCCTTTCTACTACCTGTAAAACCCAGAAATCAAATAACTAAAAACAACTTCTTGGGAAAGACCAGTCAATGGAAGACGATGAAGAATGGAATCGACTAGAGAGGCATCTACCTGCTAGGGTTCCAGATGCCCCGGTGTCGCCTAGGAGGACATACAGAGGACTTATGAGCGAGTCTTTCGTGGTGGAAATTCCATAATATGCTCATCTTTTCATAGTGGGAACCTAAATTTTAGTCAAAAGAAACTGAAAATGTGAATTACAAGTTTTAATCAAATGGTACAATCACCGTTTTGCATATTTACCTCGTCGATTTCCTCCCCTACATCCTCCATCCTAGCTAGGACCACTTCGACTCCTCGTCGGCCTTCGACGCGGCCCCGTGGCCACCTCGTCGTCGTCGTAGTCATCGGGTACGACCGCCTCCAACTTTAAAGTGACCGAGGGAGGCACGTACTCCTCCTCCACCTCTCCCTCCTCATCGTTGTAGCTGAAAATCCCGTTTACCGCGGATCATCCACCGTGCCTCATGCTCCCAGGCAAGGAAGGTGCGCCAGTAATCCTCGCGCTGGTACGCCTCCTCGTGCCACAGCGCTGGCGGCAGCTGCTGGATCCGACTGCACATCTCGTGGCACAGCGCGTTCCTCTCCGTGGGCGGAGGCAGAACATGGAGCCTCCCCCTGTTCATATACCACCAGTGTGGTAGGGAGACGTCGTGGTGTCGGCAGGGGTCACCCTGCGCCTCATGCTCCCAGGCAAGGAAGATCCCCTCTGTTTCTTTTTTTAATGGTTTTTTTTTAATATGGGTTGGCTTATCAATATTGCCACATCAGCCTTTCATGTGGGCCTCCCATGTCAGGATGGCTGTCAATTCGTGTTCAATACCAATTTAGTGTTTATTGCGAAAACTTCGGCAAAATGTGGTAGTATTTTGCTCTCGAAACGTAAAGTGGTACCAATATCAACATCTGCTTGAAATGTGGTGGTTCTATGCTAACAACTCAAGGGACAATGGTAGTCCCATGTTAATTAAGCAAACTATATAACAAAGTAAATTTGTTTGCGTTGATAGCCGGTGATCGTGATCACATAGTAATAGAGTCGTTATGCTCAATAATGTCAATGTAAAAGGTGTCTCTGTACGTAGTACTCTCTCCATCCCACAAGGTTATGTGAGATTTGTCAAATTTAAATGTATCTAGACACAAATAGTATTTAAATACGTCTAAATTTTGATAAATTTCAGACCATATTCATGAGACGCAAGAAGTACATGTGAAGACAGTAATGTATTCACGACTTAAAGTAAAATCAGTTGCCACCACTTAGCTAGCAATAAGAAGGAGGACACATGCATAGATTATGCCATGCGATCAATCTTAGCTGATAGAAAGCGAGATCCATTCCCGTGATTGGATCAAATGAATTAAAGCAAATCAATTACACCAATGCAAATCAATTAAGATCTAGAGTTACCTATTCCCGTGCATGTCCCCAATCCCTCCCTCTCTCCCATCCCATTTTCTCGTTTCAGTAGCAAGTATTATGGATCAGAGGAATATTTCTATTTACTCAAATTTTAATTCATATATTTTCCAATCATAAAAAATCAAATATTCATTACACATGTGTCTATTTTATGGGTGAGGTCGTGGTAGCCACATTGTCTACGAGCTTGACGAGGCCCATGACGCCACCCATGTCATGCTAGTTGGAGACGGAGGTCAAGTGCTTCTACGATGTTAGCTAGATTTGTGTACCAACAATTTCCCAAGTGAATGCACCAGTTTATTGCATTTGATACGCAAATGTACCAAGGTCAAGTGCAATGGTGGTATTGCTACTACACACATGTGCTACTACACACTTCAAACACGTGTACTCATTTCATTGCATTTTTCCTACGACCTTGCTAAGCATACCTAGCTGACTTAGTTAATCTAGCTAGCTTGTTATTTGTAGGGTAGTAGTAGTAGACTTACGTATGTACCACAAGAATCTAATGATCGAACTTTGCTATGGATCTACTACCTTCTCAAATAGACACCTTGATCACGACCTCTAGTGCTAATAAAATCTGGTAACACTATGGACATCACCACCTGCCACACCACTATGGATCTCTGCATGATCTCATCGTTCCGAGGACCATTAGATTATTTTGCTAGCCCTACATTTTCTAGCATGCGACTTCCCTAAGGGGTCACCATAGATACGTGTTGCCACTCTTTCATAGAGGTGCCATCAACTAGACACAACACGCCCACACATAAACACACTAGCGCTATATCTACTAGGCAAACAACCTATGCCATGTGCCTCCAGCTTCATCTGGCAGTGGTCAGAACCGATGACCACTATGCGCGAGTATAGCTTCCACGACCCACCTAGGTAGTTGGTCATGCCAAAGGCCGTGTTGCCGGTGAGCTCCAACGCAGCTACCATGGGAGCAGCCCTGCATGGCGGTGCCCGTGTTTTGGATCGGTCGGTGCGTCCCTGCATCGTCACAATGTTGCTATGGCTAGCCATCTGGAGCTGGTTGTGGAGGGTGCAGTCCGGGAAGATGATGCCGACGTTGCCAAAGACGTAGTCGACAATGTCGTAGATGTCGATGCCTAGTAGACACTAATAGAACCATCTGCGAGCGTCCGAGATCACCTCGCATTCCATGTGTCGTCACACACCCTTATTTCATGCCGGGGGTCGAAGATCACCTAGCATTCTATGTGTCTTCACACACCCTTATTTCATGTTGGGGGTCCAAGATCACCTAGCATTCCATGTGCCGGGTGGTGGCGTTTAAGGTGGTTGGGGCTGGTGAGTGGAACAGAATTGTCGGCGGCAAGAAGATAGTCATATGGGTCAGGCTGAATGATAATAGTAATTATAAATGGTACAAGCATGATTGGCGCGACAACAAAGGCCAAGAATGTCTAGGTTTTCTCTAGCCATGATGCTTGTAGAATAGTAGCGGAATTGATCGCGAGGGAACTTCCAACACAGACGACCCCCACCCGGCTATCACAAATGATTGTTTAGTTCTTATAATAATAATATTATGTTAATTTTTATATGTGTCACACGTTAATACAAAAGTTAACTAAACTATATTATTCAAAAATATATGTCCTCTAATATTTTATTTACCACACATAATTATAAACCGTAATTAATATTACCCTATATATTTGATTAAAATTGTTTGCACCATACGAAGTCAAAATCTAACTCTAGAAGTCGGAGAAGGGTTTATTTGTTCGGCAAGGGGCTCGGATCTACATATTTGGATCAAGGACACGACGATAATGATGATGAGTTTTCTGTAAGACTTTATGAACTTGATGGTCTTATAGATGCACCCGATGAGGTTTACAAATTGGATCTAGGGCACATGGCTATATATGGAGTCTAAGACGGTGATTTGGTGTAGTGGTTTGACCTCATTTCCATGACGAATGTGCTTATATTTACAAGCATAGGTGGTAGGAGTCTCCATGTTGCACTGATGCTCATATATACTTTGTCGCATACCATCAACTCCGCGTTCCTCGATTTATTGGTTCGAGCACCGCCCGCCGCCCTCAGCACTATGGATGTCAACGTAATTGCATCGTTCTGGATATTAGCCATGCATTGTGTAACATGCGGGCTCCCTAAGGGGTCACCAACAATAATCCTATAGCTAGGGACTGATGGGTTACGGAAAACTCTACTGACATACGTGTGAACAATTGGTTGGCTGATGTTGGTTGGTTTGCTGAAAATCCGGGCCACGTTTCTGTTTTCTCCCTGTCTGCTGTGAGTCCGTAAGTATTTTTTGTAGAATCTATGCGTACGTGTAGCATTATCCGGTCACCATTGGTAAGTGTTGTCATCAGTTGATGGAGTTTCCATCGACATGCCGCATCATACCCACACATTGCACATAGCTGCGATGTCTCCGGACTCCGTCATGCTCATCGCAGGAGGTTGCTAGGGGTGTGCAAAACAGAAACCAGTGGAGACCTTTCAAACCGGTTAGTGGGAAGTAGTTTTTTCTTTCACAAATAAAATCTCCATTTTCATTTTCGTGCATAAAAATGAACTATGCTAAAACCTGCCAAACCGTGAATCCGTTTTTGCATCAAGACCGAGGCACCAATTAAGCCTGATTACTCAATTTGGAGATGGCTACATGTATACATAAGTATATACATGTGGGCAAGGCAGCTAGATAATTCGACAATATTTAGATGAGAAACCTCAATTTTTAGCGGCCTAGTTGCATCACTCGTTTGTATATCATGCATGTTGCATTACTCGTCTGCACTAAACTGTCTGTCACGTAGGCATGCTAGCTAGATGGATTCAAACGCGAACGCTTTTTTTCTAGATCGGAGTTCCGACGGAAGAGCTAGCATGCATGATGGGTTGGATTAATATACACATGCATATGAGGGGGCAGAAATATAGGTGATTAGAGCATCTCCAACAGGCGCGGCAAAAAACCACCAGTTTGGTGCGCGCGGGCGCCCGCGCGAACCCACAGCGGACGCGTGAAAAAGACGCCCGCTCTTTTGCGCTATCCGCGTGGGAAACTTGCCGCGTCGGCTGCCGCGCGCTCTATAAACGCGACACGCGGGCGCACACCAACCGCCTGAGCTTTTCGTGTGTCGCTCCGCCTTTGTCTCTCTCTCTCTCTCCACCGCTCTGCCTCCCACGCCGATGATCCGCCTCCGGCTACGGCAAGATGCCTCCACGCCGCCGCTCCGCCTCCGGCTACCGCGGCGTTCGCGCGCGGCCAAGCGGCCGCTTCGACGCAGAGATCCGCTCCGACGAGGAGCGCATCCGTCTCGGGACGTTTGACCCGGAGCACGAGGTGGCGCTGGCCTACGACACCGTCGCCTGGCGCCTCAGCCGCTCCCGCCGGCAGATGAACTTCCACGATGTCTAGACGCGGGAGCAGGCGGAGCAGCTCGCGCCGCCATCACCGGCCATTACGCGCGAGCAGCAGCGGCGCCAACGGAGCTCGAGCAACGGTTCCTCATCGCCAAGCGCGACGAGCGCCTCCGCCTCGAGTGGGCGCGCCAGTTTCCCGAGAACGTCGCCGTGACGGAGGCGTTCTACGCGCAGAAGGAGGAGGCGAAGGCGGCGGCGAAGAAAAAGGCGAGCCGCGAGAAGCGCCGGGCGGAGTCCGCGGCGAGGGCCGAGAAGGCGGCGAGGAGGGAGGAGGAGAAGAAAAACGGCGCAGGGCCGTCCACCATCATCCTCTTGTCCTCCTCCTTCGAGTGGACTTCGACGCCGGTGTCCGAGACTACTCCGAGCAGCCACTCGTCGGACTTCGACTGGGATTCAGAGTAGGATTAGAGCAGTTTAAAATAAAATGTCGCGTCGTATCGTCGAACTTTTAATATATTTCATATTTTCAATTAAAATTTCGTGTTTTATTTGATTTGTTTGATTTATTTTGAAATGAAAACGATCGAAGTAGCCGTTCGCGCCGCGCCGCGCGCTGCATAATGGCGCGCCCGGCGGAGGAGCACTTTTTCCGCCCGAGCACGCGCCGCAACATGCCGCTTCCGGCAGGGCAACTTTCACTGCAGCGCTCGCTATCTATTTACAACGCGGTGGAACCTAGGTATAGCGCGCCGATTTTTGCCGCACGTGTTGGAGATGCTCTTAGTTATATCAAGGTGGCGCCAAACTATAATGTTACAGTATGACGAAAGGAGTACACAGCCCGCTAAAGTTTCGCATATTTGGGAGTAAAATTGGGCTGACTAATGGCGCTGTTTGTGCCTGGGATCGTGGAGGCGGTTTACCTAGACGGCTAAAATTAGGCTGACTGACCATATCTCGCCGCCGAATCAGATTGACTCTCTTTCATTTTTCTGGAATTTTCTTCCCAGTTGTGCTATATCTCGCCGCCGCTGCCGCCGCCGCCACCCAACTAAGCCTCGCCGCTCACCAGAGCCCATCCTCGCTGCTCGCCGGCTACACATGCGCAGCCTCCTTCTCCCAGGTCGATTCCCCTACAGCCGCCGTACTCCCGCACCCCCAGTCGCACCCATGCGCAAACCCTAGCGCTCCCCTGCCGGCCGGCGCCGACGACGATGCAGAATGCCCTCGCTTGGCTTCTGCTCCTTCTCCCCTACCTCCTATGTCAAGTATGGCCCTCCTCGTCGGTCGTCCGGTCCGGGGACATGGAAGCCGACCTGCTGCTCGCCTCCGACGAGGGGCGACCTCCTACGTGCCGGCATTCTCCTCTTCTCCGACCACCACGCGCGACCTGGCCTCCCTGGCTTGGGATGGACTCCCTGACATGGACACGCAGCAGTGGCTGAGGCTCAATCCGGCACGCGCGGGAGATGGAGGCTCTCATCCATGTCTCCGATCCATCCGCCTCAAGCTCACCCGTCTTCGCTGTAAGCCCCCCATGCATGCGAACCCGTCTCACTGTCCAGGCCTAAAAATGCGAGATTTCAGGCCGCGATGTGTAAAAGATGAGATTGATGATGGATCACCATCTTGCCGGCCACACGGCTGTTTTAGTTATATACAAAGATGCTCCTTTTTCATGTGCAATCTATCACCATCAAGTCCATGCCATGTATACCGAGTTTATTTTTCATGGATCACACATGTCAGTTTATTTTTTAACACAGTAGACCGAGCACCTAATCTACATGTTGCTGTCTGGAAATTTGATTGACAAAGCATGGGATGTGTTACTGGTGCTTTTATATATAACTGGAAATTGATCGTATTGCTAAATTCATCACTCAAGTTTTTGTGCGTTCATTGTGTGGCCCTGAATTTCTGTTTTGATCGAGAGAGAGAGAGGGGGGGGGGGTACTATGACGGAGCCGATGTGGCTGGCCAACTAGCCATGGCCTTGGGACCTGATGGACGACGCCGTCCTTGGGGCCTAGGCCGTCTGCAAGCGCCAACAGTTCAACCTGAAACCAGGTGAATTGCCCATGCATTGCAGTAGTGTAGAACATTGGTGATATATTCATAAGTTTCCATCATTTCAATTGGATACTTGGTTACAAGTTTTATTAGTTCATCTCTGTGGGTTTAGTGCAGTAATTATGGAGTCCATAAAATGCGTTAAGCTTCAGAAAATTTGGGACATGGATAAGAGATGTTGTTGAATGATGCTGCACTCTCATAAACTTTTGGTGTTCACATTTAACAACAACATGTGCGTTCAGAGAACCATGTCTCATGGAATTTTAATTAAAATTGAGTAGTCTTCAGAAATATCAGAGAAACATTTTATAGTAACTGAATTATATGGTTCAGTTTAGTTACAAATGTTATTGGGGTGCTAGCTTTAAATTAGTTTTCATCTACTTGGAGAATCTCCAGTGTGCTTTTGTGTTCTGATAATTGTCCATATATGGTATACTCCTTATATATTTTTCTTATATATTTAGGGACATAATACTATGTTAGGTATATAGGTATCTTCTCGAACTGTATATTTTGTATACTTTAGTGTTGGCAGTTAAACCTGCGGTCTTCTAGCTAGCTTTGTCTATAATTAATGTACTTTGCTTGCTGTGTACATATAAGTGCCAGTAGGACCAGTTTCAGTCAAGTTATAATAGTTCTATTCTAAGTGTCTAGCTTCTGTGTAGCTACAGAAAACGTTGCCTGTTTTGCTGTGATCCAGAGCTGCACATTACATTGTTTGACTAAGCCATATTTACATTTTGCTGCAAGCAGATTGAGCAGGAGAAGCTCCTTGGATGGTGGCGACCACAGTGGCGCTCACACTAGCGTTGATGCCACGTCACACACCCTACTGCCGGGCCTCTCCGCCGCCCGGACTGAGAGACAGGAGGCGGTCAAATTACCTCTGCCCCACAGTAGGTCTGCTTGTTTGTTTTTCTTCCTTTCGGTGGACTGGACAAAACCATGAACATCTTTATTTATGTTACAAATATACTCGTGACCAGGCTTATTTTGATCAGATGTAGCTGGCCAACAAGCTGCAGCCCTGGGACCCTCATTGGTGTCATTGGAGCCTGCACTGTGCGCAAGCGCATCTGGGTATCCTAGATGTCTCCGGCTCTGGCTGCATTCCCGTCTCCAAGCCAGCCTCCACCGCCAACCTCGAGTTCAATGGCAACAGTTGTATGGGTGTTATGTTGGTGCGAGACAGATAGATTGAGCAGACACAACTCATCGGCGGGTGCCGACCACAGCCATGCTCTTGGTATCGGCACAGCCACTGCACCATGTGCCCTCCTGCTTGCTACCCTGCCCTGGCCTAGTTGATGAGCCAAGGTCGTCTGAAGGTGATGGACTTACTGTTGCGCTTACTTCTGTTGTATGCTTGAAAATTGTCTGATACTAATAGGCATGGAAGACTGTTGTAGGGGACATGGTATCTTCTGTGTGTTTGCTTATTAGAGGTTTTCATGGCAGTGGCCAAGTTTGTAGTCCTGGTGTGAAATGACACTGCAGATTTTTAAACTAAAATGTGTCCTTTCTTTGGTCACACTATGGAATTGATGTCATATATGCAGATTTTACTTCTTGATGCTCGGAATAACATTTCCATCTACTTGGGAGGATCTCTGGTGTGTTTTGTGGTTTAATAGTTATCTATGGTAAACTATTTATATATTTATGGGCATGATACTATGTTATGTATCTAAGTGTCTTCTTGAACCATCTATTTTTGTCAAATATTGAAGTGTTCGCAAATAAACTTGCAGTGTTCTAGCTATTTTTATGTATAATGTGCTTTATTTCGAAATTTTCAACATTTTTCTAGTATTGGGTTGTGGTGCCATTTATTATTATGTTGCTGAGTTAATCATCTTCTTTCCAACATGCAGCTTGGAGTTGCCATCCACTCGGTGGCGACTGGGCAACCTCCTCCCCATGAAGCCTTTCACAATGCCCGGCTCCGTCCTCGCCAACAACAAGGCCACGAGAACGGTGAGACATCTCATATTGTCTCTATTAGTACATTGAACCAAGTTGCCGGACACTTGCTACTTGTAAAACGATATGATCTTGCACAGATTTTAGTGCTGTACTATTGGAACATGTGACCTTATTCTTGTAGACCTTGTTTTAGTTAAAACGGGATATTGGATGCATAAATTGGAACACAAATGTAATGTATAATATGATATGAAAGTACTGAACATATCAAAATCTATTCGAAGTAGATGCTTATTCAGGAGCACATATTTGCTACTCCATGGCCTATTTAAATGGACATTCCTGAACATGGAGGATGGGTGTGCATTTCAATGCATCTACACCCTGTTCAGTGTACCCTGCCTTATTAGCACCGTCAAATTAACCCACCTAATCAGAACTAGCCGTCTGCATTAACCTAATTGGATGCATGAGTGCAGTTAGCAATAAACATTGGTGGAGCACGATCCGGCAGACGAAAAATGCCCCATTGTAATGGAAAGGCATGCGTCCAATCTGCGCGATTAAACCCTGTCCCTGGAATCCTCCCCTGTGGCCTAGACCTATCGCCCCTGCCACTGAGCCGCTGCTAACCGTCCCACCATCTGCCCGACGCACACTTCGCCGATGCGGTCGAAGATGATGCTGACCGCAGACACGAGATTCAGCTTCCTCTGTTGCAATTCGCTAACACTGGCGTCTTGTCGCTGGCGCCGGCGGACATGTTCTATCCAATTGTGAAGACATTGTAGGTCATGCTACAGGATCCTCAATCAGAGCGCCTCTTCGCCGCCTCCCTCGATAGTCCGACGCCAAGTCTACTTTCCCCAATTTTGAGCAGGCGCCCCTGCCTCCTTGGGATAGCTGGCTTGTTGTCAGCTCGTGCTTCGACTCCCACGGTTGTCGCCGTCCTCCCTGAATTGACTAGCAACCAGTGCAACATTGTCCTTCGCCTAGACGTCTCCGTCTCCCCCGAGCTGTCGATATCCTAGCGTCTTGTTCTTCTTCTATATCTACTTAGTTATGTTACTGAGATTGATGAAATCATATACAGGTGAGTAGTCATACTAAAAGGAACCTGGTCCCTGCATGACTGGTAACCTTGTACATTTGCAAACATATTGTGTGGCTTCTGAATCTTGTAGTACTTGATGAGTAAGTACAGGGTAGAGGCTTGCTAACTCTTTTGATATTTGGTGATATTCTGGACTCAAAGAAGAAACAAAGAAACAAGTAACTTGAACTGCTACGATATGTTGCTGTGAAATTTATGAAGAGCCCTTACACACAAGTGTCCTCTTATGTCTCTTTTCAAAATTAATTGTTGTGAAATTTATGAGTACCTACTAATAGTTCCTCATATGTCTTTTTTCACAAAATCACACCTTTTCTAACCAATACAATTTACTATCGAGAATCGGCAGCAACAATGAATTTTGACAATTGGAAAAGTTGTTTGTGTTCCTTATACCTTAAATGGCCCATATAAAATTCCTTCTGCACGAACATAAATACACAGGTTGTTTCCCAAGATGACTAATACAGAAATCTTTAAAGTTGTATAAATTGGTTGCTTCTATTCCTAAAGATAAATAAATATTTTTAACTTCAATCAATCAATTCTTTACGGAAAATTGGAATCGAAGTTCTGTTACCCGTTATTGGTTGTTCAGTGTCATATTTACTGATGGCGTATTGAGTTTAATACTAGTAGGTTCTTCATATTGTTTTCTTATCTTTTCCTTTTCAGCTCTACATGATTGGATTTAGGATAGGACCAATCTTCCATGTACCTATCAATAATCACGTACATAATCTTCTTATATGTCAGTGCTTTAGACTAAGAAGTGGCGTTACCCATAGATTTTGCTCCAGGTACGCTGCTCCATTTCTCCAGCAAACGTTGGCTTCCACTTGCACTAGGCTGTTGTTATGGAATGCCTATAGAAGTTGTGGAAATATATGCGGATAAAACAAACTGTTTAGCAGGTGCATACAAAATGCTTCTCATTTGTCTTGAAATCTAGAAAACAAAGTTATTAAATAATTGTTTTATGTTGATTGAACTTACATTGGCAAATATAATTGCACAATCTATGGGGATCTGGTTTGTCAAGTGAGACCAAATTATTGATAATTTGTATGAGAAAGATTGTGCGCTGCACGTACACACTAACTATTAGTAGCAAGGGAGCGTACTGGAGAGAACTATGATATGTGTGACCTCCTTTTATCCTTAGTACGAGGAAGGAACTATGCAGTTTCAGGCATTGAGTTCACATTTTAATGCATAGTTTCTGTATTATCTGGTCTTAGAATTGCGAAGAGATCTGTTTGTTGTTCATTCTGAATAATTTATGAATTTTTTTAACTATTTGTAGAAGGATGGTTTTGTTCTACTGTTGTTGTCTTATGTTGTTGTTGTCATATTTTCTTCTGCAACTTATAGGAGAAATTTACCTGTATCTCGACTCCGCGTTATTGTGTCACTGTGGCAACAGTGTCAATTTACAGCCTTCTCATCATCAACAAGTCCGGTGGCCTTATATACTACAAAAGGTATATTCATCTTCCTCTTCTGTCTTATAGAAATGGAGTGTTAACAACCTGAACATCTTTCTAGGACTATGGTTCGGCTGGGAGAATGGACAACAATGACAGTCTACAATTTGCAAGCCACTCACATTTGATGCATGCTGTCTTGCATCAGCTGTCCCCTACCATGGTTGTAATGGCATTAACATCTTACAGGCTGCAGCTTCAACCTTCATTGCTTCCATTCTCCCATAAGTATTCACTTTTGTCATGTTTCTCTTCTTCTTATAGAAATGGAGTGTTAACAACCTGAACATCTTTCTAGGACTATGGTTCGGCTAGGAGAATGGACACCAACGACAGTCTACAATTTGCAAGCCACTCACATTTGATGCATGATGTCTTGCATCAGCTGTCCCCTACCGTGGTTGTAATGGCATTAACATCTTACAGGCCTGCAGCTTCAACCTCCATTGCTTTCATTCTCCCATAAGTATTCACTTTTGTCATGTTTCTTCTAATTTGCTTAACAGATCCTATCTACATGCTATAGGTAGTTTCAATATTTTTTATTTGGAGAGGATTCCATATATTAGTGGACTCATGAAGTATAGGAAAATCCTAGCGCTCTCTATCTTACCATTTTACTCCTTATCTGTGCTAAGGTTATGTTTTAGACACCAATTCTTATAATTAATATGCAGTTCTAGCAATATTATCAAAGCATCTTCTATGAAGGTATTGCTATTAATGCCGGCCTTACAAAGGCTTAGGAACAGAAAGGTTTTGTCTTTGGCTTCCATGGTGGCGGCAGCCTGACCGAATGGACCATGTAGATCCGATGTTGCCAGCCGATAAGCCGCAGCCCTTGGACCCTCGGGCCCTGACTGTCTGCGAGCATTAGGAGTTCAATCGTAAACCAGGTGAAATGCCCCTTCCTTTCCTGCACAACATTGGTTATATATATAATTATCCGCTCAGCTCTTAATGGGCCACTTTGGCACAAAACAAATCGTTTGTCCACCGATGCGCTTTGTTTTACGCCTAAGTGTACACTTTGCAATGTTTTTTTAACCATGGTCTGTAATGACTTGATCTACCTTTGTCACTAGATATCATTGATTCTTCATATACTTTTTTGAGTTATGCTGAATCTATTGAGCCATTACACTTACTGCTCTTAATTAATTCCAACAAACTCATTTCTGTATCAGTCATCTTACTCGTATGCTGCTGAGAGATTGATTTGTTGTTGTTTTTGGCCTGTTTGCAGTGTAGTGTACTGAAAATTGTAGCTAGTATCCATATATCTTTTGAATTATGTCTGGTCTGCGTAGTACTCGAATGTAATTTGAGATGAATTGGCCAGAGTGTGTTACCTAGCCTATTCTCTGTTGTGATAATAGAGTTGGCGGAATGCTGCTCTCTGAAATCTTTCTTTCATCCTCTCTACATGTGTGTCTCGTAGGTAACTTTATTTTTGGCGGGTTTGCCTCCGAGGTAAGTAACCAACTATTTACGTGCTATTCAGGTGTTAGAAGACATCACCAAAACTGATTCGTGGTACCCGTACGCAGACATTCGGAAGGGATAAAGAAAATAGTTAAATTACCCGAGCCACATGGAAATTGAACTTGTCATGGTAAGGAGCACATATTGTGCTATGTTATTTTAAGTTGCCCATAGTTTTATATCCGTAGAGTTCTTTCTGGTATTTTTTATTTATGTTCATCAAGTTGAATAGCACGCTATTTTTTGTTGTAAAGATCAACATTGCTGCCTCTTTTCATGCAGTCAACAATTCTGGTGGACGGGGGTCTGTCTTTGGGCATCAAGATGGAGAAGCTTTGTTCAACGTTGTGAGAGGACTTGACAATATTCAGGGTGCGCTCCAAGCTGAGATTATGGCAGCAAGGAAGGCTATTAGCATCGGAATTAACCTAGGTATGGGTATTTGTTCGTGAAACATACTTTGGAGGCATAATAAAACTTTGACCTCCTCTCTGTGTGCGGATGGAGAACATCAAGGATGGCTAGGAACCACTTTTTTTTAGATCCTTCTACTAGTTCTAATTATTGTTATGCTTGTGTTGCCAGGAGATCTATTTCTAACGGTTACATTGTTGGGAGATGCACGATGTTCTTCGGAAGATCCTCCTTCCAACAACCAAGCTAGAGAAGTTCAGTGAGGAACCATCTCAATGATGTCACTTGCCCTCGGCTTCACCTACTTTCGGCTTCGCCTCTGTCCTGGCTGCACGGTATAGGTGTGATTCTTCTTCACCCCTCCTTGTGTGCCAACAACTTTTCATTTGAGAAAACACAATCAATATATATTATTGAATAATGGTGCCAATAAGACAATACCACATGCAAAAGTATCAATACTCATACACAAACAATTGAGAGAATTGACTGCCAATTCTAAAGGGGGATGAACTACCTTTTCCAGAAACCTATTACAAATCTGTATCGAAAAAACATAGTACAACCGTGCTATCTATCCAAAAAAAATAACTTTCAAGCCTTTTTAGTAATGGCAATACATGTGCAACAGACAAACAAATAAGAAATCTACAAATGATCCTGCTATGTGATTTAAAAATTCTTTGGTGCATGATTTAAAAATTATATCATTTTGGCTGCCCAAGAGTCGCACTGTCAATGCCTTGGTGTATGATTTCTCTAAACATTGGAAATGGCCAGGTTCATGAGTATGCTTCTTTTTTGCATCATTTGTGAACAATTAAATTGCACAATTGACTGGTTTCCTCTCATATTTGGATACATCCAGATAATTGAAAGCCACCATGTTGCATTACAATGTACAATCTATTATTGTACTTTTAATTATCAAGGTGGCTATAATTTCTATTACTAGAATCTCCAGAGATTGCTTCCTTCTATGGATGCTCCATAAAATTTAGCATTACAGTTTTATGGATGGTTTATAGAATTTGTTGTTGGAACTTAAACATGGTACAAATGACACTGAATGGTTGTTTTTATTGCATGGTTGTTTTTTTAGTTTCCGTGATTACTATATATAGTGATAACTGATATATAAAACCCCGCTTTGTTGTGGTGCATCAGTTCTGCATATATTAAAGATAGATTCTCATGGCCTTTTATATTCCATAGTTGTGTCAATATATGGCATGTGCTAAAGAAATAAAATTCCTTTATTTTCCCATCTTTAAACAATTAATAGGTCAGTGGTTCATGAGAAGATGGATGGATGTTGTGTTATGTTTCTTGCCATTTTTTGTGATGCTTAGTAGTACTGTGTGATGGATCTAGCAGCAAGTAGCAGAACCCCCATGATGCAAGCACTGATTTCTTGTATTGTATACCAGTGTGTGTCATCGAAGCAAGCAAGCAGTATTAAGGTAGTTTGCAAGCCTACTGTCGTTTAGGCACAAAAGATTGTTTAAAATTCAGGATGGAGCCCAGGTCGCATTTATGGTGGCATCGCCTCTTATACCAAGGCGTAGTCTTGCTTGGACAGTACGATGTTCCACATTGTTTGCTTATATGTGTTTACTTATGGTGGTATATATAACTTGTTATGCTCTAATCATTTGATGGTCACTGTTATTCACCGAAGTTGCACATTCGTGAAGAGTACTTCGAGACTGTAGCTTTGAAGTTTTGACCTTTTTTCGGTCTCTCAGAAATTATGTTGCGCAGGTAGAACTAGTAGATGATATGGATTGCAAGTGATATTCTTCTTGTTGTTTTTATCTAGAGACATTTGCACAAATTCTGGGTACCTACATAATCGAAATATTTCTTTATATATCCGATGAGGTTTTGTTCCTAGAGATAGTAGAGCTATTTTTCTGTCAAGACGGGAATGCATTACTTGTTAAAACAGAATCATCTCGTTTCTGCTTTATGGTTGCTTGTCTAGCTAGTTGGACGCCACTGGTAATCATAATGTGGTTTCGTCTCTCTCAAACAACCCATAGATATTTTCTTGTCGGTCATGTTATATACTAGTAGCTCAAGTGACACAGGTCTTGATTGTGAAGAGTAGCCCAAGAAGTGATATTTCCATCTTGTTTTCTCCTCCTTTTATTGGTCACAAAGTGACAAAACCAACTAATGGAGAGGCAGTAATGCTGGTGTATTAGCGAGTTGATAACTGGTTAGATGCATACTTTATATTTTTGTATGGAAGCATGATGTGTGAAACTATGATGTGGTCAATCTTAAATTGTTGAGCTATATTTTCCACCGTATTTATGCATGGTTGATGTATTAAGCGTTCCCTAGGGATAGATGTTATCCGAGGTGGTGATTTTCCGTGTTAGTTATGTTAAACTTTACAGGCTCCTTAGCTGAAATATCAATTATATTGTCTTGGTTGATATATAAAGCATTACCTAGGGTCGATGTTATTGGGGGTGGAGATAATTTTCCCCTTATCTTGCCTCTTTCTATTTCATGCTGTTGGCGCCAAGGGGACCTACTGCAAGAGGCAAATGATCACTTACGGCAACAAATGCGGTCTCGGCCCTGGCTACAAATCCCTGATGGTGAACCCCCGTCACACCTGGATCTGTTGTTGACGTCTAAAGACGACCACATCCCCAAGAAAATGCTATGAGTAATTGAAAAAGATTGGTAATGTAATCCTTATTAAATCCACACCATATTTTAACTCCGTGTCAGCAGGGTGGTTTGATAAATTCAACGTGTAAGCGTGAAGTGCCCGATGACAGTAAATAAAGTGAATTAGTGATTGATGTCCTTTGTTTATATTACTATTTACAAAATCAGTGGCTATATAAGTATTTTCGGTAAAGTGAACTAATGATTGATGTGTTTTACTTGACCAGTGATATATTGTGTAGTTGCTTTTCTTCCATAATGTGTATCTTATATCGGTGTTACCTGATTTCTCTAGCTATGTATATGGAACATGGACGACCGAATATACTTTTATGCTAGGCCAAGTAACAAACGAGAATCATATAATCCAAGGTCTGAATTATGTAGGTAATTTGTTGCTACTACACATGCATATGCTTTTTTCACTTAGTGTATGTATTTGAGTATTGAGACAAACACAAGATAGATTATGTATCTTGTTTGCATTGTTCACCACCAATTCGAGTTAGAGTTGTTGTTCGCATTACTGTTTTATTGTGATCCGAACGCAGATGTTAGTTGAAAATTTGTATGTGCAGATTGCTGGGATAATGTCTATTATCTAAAATACTCCCCATATGAAAACATCTTATGCAAAATAGGTTGTATTCCCTCGTTGTTCCGTAGTCCCCGTCTGAAAACATATCAAGGAACCAGAAAAGTTAATAATCAAGTGGTTCTTCATATCATCTTTAGAAACTGATATGTGCTATCATGCTTTAGACAATCATGTTTTCAGATTTCCACTACTT
>NC_061514.1:316239180-316255027 GCF_022539505.1 Lolium rigidum
GCTGGAGTCTGGACACCAATACAGGATTACTTCAAAGATACAGCATGTATACATCGATTTACTTGTCTCAGAATATCAGATTCAAGTATTGTCAGCTGCTGAGTTAATACAGACATGCATAGCCGATTTGCACAAAAATAACCCAAAAGTGGAAGAAAAGCACAGACTGACCCATCGGCGAAACTATTTCACCCATCTAACCCTTTTGTGTGGCGCCCCTCCCATCGGCGCCACACATGCCAGTGTGGCGCCCCTCCTGCCGGCGCCACTCTCCCAACCGACGTGGCGCCATCGACGCTGAGCTGGTGCGCCCATCCGACGTGGCAGCATGTGTGGCGCCCCTCCCATGGGCGCCACACATGCCCTTACAATTGCCCAAACCATACTGTGAGACAATTCGTCTGGGACTTAGCCGTTTTTGCGAGGCTCTATGTGTGGCGCCGATGCCACGGGCGCCACACTAGCATGTGTGGCGCCGATGCCACGGGCGCCACACAAAGAGCATCGCCAAAACGGCTAAGGACTTATCGTCCGGAGCCTCTGGATGTTTTCGACCCAATAGTTGATATAGGTTGGCATGTGTGGCGCCGATGCCGTGGCCGCCACACAGTGCAGTGTGGTGCCACTGTGGAGGGCGCCACACGTTGACTTGTGTTAAAAACCTGAAAAATCCTACCAAACTCTACAACATTGGACACAACAAGTAGCAATTTCAGAACATACACATATAACACTTCATAGCTCACATCGTAGCAAGTAGATTCAAACAACAAGTAGCATTACGAGACATGGTTCGAAATGACATAGGGTTCACAACTCGATACTTATGAAGATATAGTTCACAACAACAAGGAGCACATCCTAGTGTCGTCCTCGACGTGTCGTCCTCACGGGCTGCTTCCGGACGGCCATCCTCTTCGTCTGCTGCCGTGGCTCTTGTTGCTGCTGCTCCTGCTGCTCCTCCTGCTCCTGCTGCTCCTCCTGCTCCTCCTCCTCTGAAGAGAACGGCTCGTCGTTCCGCATCCTCGACAAAGATGATCTCCGCACCGGCCCCTCATCCTCCTCAATGACAACCTTCTTTCCTCGGGTGACATAATCTTCCGGAGTGTACCGTTTTGGAGCATTGCCCCTTGGCTTCAACTGGTAAGCTGACCGTGGGCCTTGCTTGGAGGTATGCTTTGGAGGTATGCTTTGACTCAGAATCAAGTCGTCTTCAGGAGGAATCTTCACAAACATGAACACATGAGATTACAAAAGTTGAAATTAGTAAGAACATGTTTGACAGCAACAAAATAGTCCATACCTACGGTTCTTCAGAAGAGGAGGATGTAGGGATTTCGCCTTCGCGGCAACCTAGCAAGTTGGCTAACCGCCGCATCTTTCGTGCAGTGTTCTGCGTCATGGAACTCATGGTTACAAAGCCAGCAGAACTTAATAGCGTACATTCAAAGTTGGTGATCATACCTTAATGAAATGGCGCAACGGTCCGACAGGCTTTTCTTCTCTCCCGCTCTGGTCCCATATAATCTCGCACTCGTCAGCTGTTTTTTGGATCTCCGACCGCTGTGACAAACATAGCATACACAATTTAAGCGAGCACATGGCAATGTAGATGATGTACTAGTTAATGAGAGAATCCATTACCACGAAGTTCAGCTCGGAAGCAATAGAAGTCGATCTCCCTCTGCGAGCATAGGTGTCGTGCTGGCTTTGCGCAACCTCATCGAACTCGATGGGGTCGTCCAAGATGTAGTCAGCATACGCGCGCTTCACTAACTCGATACGCGTGTTTTCATGGAACCACCGGAGGTAGTTGTTGAAAGCGGCCAAGTCGTGAGGCACAATCTCCGGAGGGCCGGCAGCTCGTGTCGCTTCCAAACAGTGTTGGAACGCTGCGATGTGGCCGCTATGGTGGACTGGCCAATTTGTGATCTTCCTCTGCCGCTGCCTATCAAGCCTGCAAGAATCAAGAAGTTAGATTCTACCTCTTCTATCAAGAATCTTCCGTCGCATGATTCCAGAAGTTTACCTATGAAGCGCCTTGTCCGTGTCTTGCCACTGAGGTGGGCAGTCCTGATACAGCCCAAACTGTCTCATCACTCGTGCGGCTGGTGGTGTTCAACAAGCCACATGCATATGAGTGGGCAGCGCATCCGCCAGAACAGTGCCTCCTCCGTGCACTTGCGGTTGAGGTCAGCCATCCCCGCGCCAATACGGTAGTAGGTACCATATGGCTCCCATTCCACCTGCACCATACAAATATTTCAGAATTTAGAACATGCCAGTGGAATCAATGAAAACTAGGATTGCAAAAGAGTGATCGGTTACCTGCTCAGCGGTAAGAGTGTCCAACACAGTAAGCGCCTTCAGCCAACACCAATGGGCCAGCTTCCCCCCACTGTCAGGAAAAAGAGTCCTCGAAATCATGTACCATAAGTACACGCGGGCGTACGTCCTCCGAGTGTCCTCGTTGGCCCCTTCCGGGCATTGTGCAAAGTTAGTCCTGATCCAAGAGAAAGACGCGCCGGCGGGAACTCTCTCCTTTGGATTTGCTGGCGCCGGAGGAGCCCTGCCAATAAGCGCCTCCATCTGCTGGCGCCACCCATCAGAAGCTGTGTTCATACACAGTGGCTCGCCACGAAGAGGTAGTCCAAGGATCATGGAAACATCACTGGAGAGTAGGGGCCATCTCGCCGGCCCTCAAGTGGAAGGTGTGAGTCTCCGGCCTCCACCGGTCGACTAGGGCAGTGAGTGCCGAGGGGTTCATGTTCGGCCCTCCACGGCTTACAAGGGATATGAACGGCATAAGACCGGTAGGCTGGATGAACTCCGTGTACCTCTCGTCATACGGTATATCCACTGTGCCATGGTAACGAATCTTCAAAGGGTGAAGATCCGTTCCCCTCTCCGTCATATGAACAGCCCGGTGCTCTCGTCGTACTCTTCATCCGGAAGCCACACCATCCTACATGTTTACACAACCATGTTATGAGTCATTCCACTAACAAAAATGAGCAACACATACATGAGAATATCCAAATACATGAGAGTTAATATCCAAATACATCACACATATGAATTTCGTAAGACATACCATTCCTAGGCACATAATAGACATATGTAAGACAATAGAATAGGCATTTGCTAAGCTCCAATTTTGCCTTTCACCACATACATACATATGTAAGACAATATATCTAACTTTCGAATCACCCATACATACACACATTTGAGTGCAACAAGTTTGAATAGGCATTTGCCAGGCATATGTAACAAATTTGAATGCATTTGCTAGGCAAATATTAGACATTTCAACACATACATACATAGGATTTCAACACATACATGTAAAATTTCATATCTAGGGTTCCAACAAATCTTTGGTTCAAACACATATACTACAATGTAGATTCCACCAACATTGATTTCCATATCAATGGTTCATATCCAAATCCACCAACATAAATTTCCATATCTAGGGTTCATACCCAAATCTACCAAATCCACCAATACTAGTGGATGAATCGGAGGAAATCGAAGGGGAATACCTTGAGGAATGGAGGAGGAAGGAGTTGGCCGGATAGATCTGACGATTCCTTGGTCAATTTGGTGGGGGGGGCGAAGGGGAGGCGGGCGGCGGCGGTTCCGTGGGAGGAGAAAAGAAAGAAGAGAAGAACTGGCTAGGTCGGGCTGGGGGCGGGCGCGGGCGCCACACTTAAGTGGATGTGTGGCGCCCGTGGCATCGGCGCCACACATGCTAGTGTGGCGCCCGTGGCATCGGCGCCACACATAGAGCCTCGCAAAAACGGCTAAGTCCCAGACGAATTGTCTCACAGTATGTTTTGGGCAATTGTAAGGGCATGTGTGGCGCCGTTGGGAGGGGCGCCACACATGCTGCCACGTCGGATCGGCGGACCAGCTCAGCGTCGATGGCGCCACGTCGGTTGGGAGAGTGGCGCCGGCAGGAGGGGCGTCACACTGGCATGTGTGGCGCCGATGGGAGGAGCGCCACACAAAAGGGTTAGATCGGTGAAATAGTTTCGCCGGAGGGTCAGTCTGTGCTTTTTTTCCACTTTTGGGTTATTTTTGTGCAAATCGCCACATGCATATGTTCCTGCATTGTAGTAATTCAGGTTTACTGCTGTTTCTGCATTTGGAATGGGGACATGCCAAATTTGTGCCCTGCAGCTTGCGGGTGCATTTCCTGATGACAATGTTTCTAACTTTGTGGAAGCTACTGCTTGGTACAATGGTATGTCAGGGCCATCCCGTCTGGTTGCATGCTGTCTGAATCGCCTTGGCGTGTTTGGTAGAATTTCGGCCCGGCCGATCTTTCTGGTGGGCATGGCCACTCGACAACACGTTTTCGGCCATGTTGTGCGGGAATGGCCACTCGAGAACACGTTTCGGGCCATGTTGTGCATCCTGTTTAGGGCTCCTTTGATTTGAAGGATAGGAAAAACATAGGAATAGGAAAGGTATAGGATTGGAATGGCATGTCTACTTGAATCCTATAGGAAGATGAAGTTTGTTTGATTGTAGCAAAGGAATTTTTCCATGAGGTATGAGCTAATGCTTTTTCCTATAGGAATTACACTACAAGATTCCTATAGCAATTTTTCCTATAGGCTATGTTCCTATGAATCAAACAACATGTATAGGAAATTTTCCCATAGGAACCAAATCCTATACATGAAGATATAGTTTGGAACATGGATTTTCATAAACTAATACATAGTTTGAACCATGATTGACACAAATATAAAAGATTGCAAAAAAAACTAAACCTAACTAGGCCGGGCATCGAAGGTTTCGTGTGTTCGCTGCTAAGAAAGAACACTTAAGGGCACACGCAGTCACCCAAACTAGAAAATCCAGCTAGTGAGGGTGCCCTTGTTGGTTCTTCCGAGGAAGAACATCCAGAAATCTTGGTCCATTTTTTCGCTGCGAAGAAACAACACTCTTCAGTCGTCGTCCTCCTCGGCGCTGTCGCCGTGGTAGTTCCGGCGGCAACGCGTCTCGTTGAACACCTTGACGCTCACGTCCCTGTCGCCGAAGTAGGAGAACACGAGCATGAAGCTAGGTTCGAGGCGGTGGTAGCGCACGAACTTCTCCCAGCCGCATGCGGCGTTCTATGGCCTCGTCCAGAGAGGAGTCCCAGCGGACTCTCTTCGCCGCCGCCTCCGCTGCCATCATGTCGGCGTGGTAGCGGGGCCTGTCCCTAGCCGCTGTCATCACCGCTTCGTCCCTCGCGGCGATGTCGTCCTCCAGCTCGCGGTTCTCGTGGTCGACCAGCGCGTGCTCCGGTCCCCTCCGCGCGACCGAATCCAGGTCGGAGCACAGGTACGCCCGACTCATGGCGATCACATGGCTGCGAGCTTCCTCCTCCGCTGCCCGAGCCTGACGGCGATCGGCGTCCCCATGTAGGCTCTCGAACGACGCGGGGTAGAGCCCGCTGGTCGCCGCCGAACTCGAAGCGGATGTGGTCATCCTCGTCGTCGGCGGCGATGTCATGGATGAAGGCGTCCGCGAGTGGGACCGCTGGCAACGGAGGAGCCGCCGCAAGGGCGGCACTAGCCACCGCCATCTCCGCCCGCACCTTGGCGAGCTCCGCCCTGGCCTCGGCGAGCTCGGCCTGGAGTTCCGCCATGGCCGCCGCCCGCCGCTGACGCTCTAGCACACGCCTTGCCGCCTCCGCCTCCCCCATCGCCGCCTCCCGGTCCATCTGCTCGGCCTGAAGGGCGTCGGCGGCGAGCTGCTCCTCCTCGAACGCCTCCGTCGCACGGAGCTCGGCGAGGTTCGGATCATCCGGGTTGGCAGATAATGTGAACAATGCGAGCCCAGGTTTGGTTGTGCTCGGCCATGGATGGATGCTATGGTTTAGTTTGAGGTGTGCACGTCTCCCGCCGGCGTCCACCATATATAGCCACGACGGGGCGGGAAAAGGCGTTCACGCGCAGGTAGTTGTCGCGCGGGAACCGGTAATCGCCGGCGGCGGGCCTCGATGGGACGTTAAACCCACCATTGCCGACCTTGATGGTGGCAGTGCTAAAAAAATACGTCCGCACTACTGGAATACCCGACGCAAACGGTCACTCTGAGCCATATAGCGTCGGCTGGTAAACACAAACGGAGGCGTGCAAACATTTTAGGTGTCCCAGATGAATCGGCTCATTGGAGATGCCATAAAAGCCTATGACAACCGGTAGCGGAAATTTCTGAACGAGGCTTATCGCGTAAAACTTGGCGGCTACGATTCCGTTCCAGTAAAACTTAGGGCCAGATCGCTACCAACTAGGAGACGCAAAATCCAAAGGCGGAACAGTTCCAAACAAAATCCACGGCGGAACAGTTACGATGGTGTACATCCCCACGGAGCTGGTGCTGGAGATCCTTGTACGGCTACCATGGACCTCGCTCCGGCGGCTGCGCCTCGTCTGCCGGACCTGGCGCGACCTCGTCCACGATCGGACGACGGAGATGAAGCAGTGCCGCGACGCCGTGCCCCTCATCGTCACCACGGAGTCCGTCTACGTCCTCGACGGCCAAGGGTCCTCCAACTCCAAGGCCGTCACACCTCGAGAGCTGTGGCCAGGCCGCACAACTGCCTGTAACATCTACAAAAACATGGAGGTGGTCGGCGCCTGCAACGGTGTGCTCTGCCTGTGCGATGATGCCAGACCTGGCGGCGCCATCACCCTGCTTAACCCGGCCACCGCCGACATCCTCGCCCTCCCGCCGATCCCATGCGCCGGCCTGTTCAGACGCCACAACACGCGCCGCCCTGGCCGGAGCTGGCACCAGGCGTACAGCTTCGGGTACCACCACGCGACGGGGCAATACAAGGTCGTGCACGTCCCGTGCTTCTTCAAGACCAAGGAGACGCTCCATGTGTTCACGTTGGGGGAGGCGTCCTGGAGGGAGGTTCCGGTGCCTAACGCTAGGTGCAGACTTGACGCCGGCCTTGTCAGTGTTAGTGGGGCTACCTACTGGGTCACGGAGGGGTCCAAGGAGAAGATCATGGCTTTCGACCACCGGAGCGAGCAGGTGAGATCCACAAAGCCATTGCCCATGTCGGCCAGACGACCCATCTGCCAGCTGACTCAGGTGCATCGCAGGCTGAGCGCCGCAACTAGCAACCAAATCCATGGACGCGACAGCATCGAGGTAATCTTCAAATGTAGCACCTCTTGCATTGCCGCACATCCTGGTTTATTTTCAAATTTTTTAAACATTGTCTAGTTAAACTGGCATACTTTCCATACTAGTAGGATACACCCGTTGAGCACATCCTGGTTTATTTTACAATTTTTTAAACCTTGTAATAAGATTTTTGAATTTTTAAAATTAAGAAATCATTGGAACACTCGATCAGGAGCTAGAAATAAATGGGAAAAAGTATATTTTATTTTTCTATCTGAAAATTTCTCATCAATTGTGACCGTTTTAGGTATGGGTTCTTGAGAGCACAGGGATGGAGCAAACCTGGGTTCATCAACAAAGCTTACGTTATCTTCCCTCGCCGTGGCCATCGCTAAAACTCGCACATCCAAACTACATCTACAGAGAGTATGAGCTAATGTTTGGGGACCCCAAAGGGCAAGGCCAGAAACTGTTTGGGTGGCGGCTTAAGCCAACCAATTATGTGACACGGTCGGAGTGCAGTGTTTGGAACTACTATTCTTTCGACAAGCCACTAGTTTCTGATATAAGAGGCGATGTTTGTCGGACAATCGAGTACATCAAGACCACAGAGTCACTGAGTGTTTATAGGCGTTGGTGACCGACTATACCAACTATGAATGGATTTATTTGCATGTCATAAATTGAAGTCGGCCTGCTAGTTGTTATTTACCTATTCAAATTCTCTATCTCATCTGAAGACAAAATCGCTATCCCTTGTACTGTTAGTTTTTTACTGGATTGATCTTAAGTCAATATTCGACCAACTATTAAGCATGAGCGGTCCTTATATTTTGTCTTTGTGGTCGCCAATTTCTTGCATAGATAAGGAATGCTCTGAAATAACCAAACCAAGACAACTCCCGCTTCATTATTGCCTTTGATATTTTTCTCGATAAAGTACGTTTTTATTAAACTCAATGTTCGGGGTTAAGGTGATATACAAAAGGGAGCCTCTACACCCAACCTTTGTATAGCAAGATGCGCACAACCGTTCCAGAAAGCATACGGAGGACAACAGAAACTAAAAGGCAAAATACAAAGTTGAAAATGGTTAAAAACATTTCTAGTACTCTCTCTACCCACACGACTTGTAACCTCTACAAAAGCATGGAGGTGGTCGGCGCTCGACGCGCGACGATGTCAAAATTGGTGACGCCGTCACCTTGCTTAACCCCACCACCGGCGATGTCCTCGCCCTACCGCCGATCCCGTGTGCCGGCCCGCCCTGGCCGCAGTTGGCACAAGGAGTACAACTTCGGCTACTACAACGCAACGGGGCAGTACAAGGTCGTGCACGTCCCGTGCTTCGTCAAGACCAAGGAGACGCTCAAGGTGTTCATGTTGGGGGAGGCGTCCTAGAGAGAGGTTATGGCCTCCGGTGAATAGTGCAGGTTGGAAGCTGGCCTTATCACTGTCAACGGGGCCACATACTAAGTCACGGAGAGGTCGAAGGAGAAGTTCATGTCTTTCGACCACCGGAGGGAGCATATGAGATCCCATTGCACATGTCGGTTGGACGACCCATCTGCCAGTTGATTATGGTGCATCGCAGGCTGAGCGCCGCAACTAGTTACCACATCGATGGATGCAGCAGCATCGAGGTAATCATCAAATCTAGTATCCCTCGCATTGCGACCACCAGAAATGCAGTTTTAGCAGTGCCACGGCCTTTCGATCAAGTATCCAACATTAAAAAACTTCAGTGATTTATGCATCCATATCTACATCGTTAAGTTACAAACCAAGCTAAAAATATTGAAGCTTAATTGTGCGGTCCACTTATTCTATAGCGTGGTTGGTACTAGACCGGTAGACAGAAGAATCCCTTTATTGCCACAACACTATAATCAGACTAATGTTTATTTTTTATTTTTGTGTACCTAATAACACAAAGTATTTCAAGCTAATATTTCCATGCTGGTAGGATACACCAAAGAGCACATAGTAATTCTTTTTGCAATTTGTAAAACTTGTAAAGTAGATTTTTTGAATTTTTAAAATTATGAAATTGTTGGAACTCGAAAGCTACATATAAATGGAAAAGATCTGTTTTATTATTCTATCTTAAAATTTCTCATAATCGTGACCGTTTTAGGTTTGAGTTCTTGACAACACGGGGAAGGAGAAGACATGGGTTCATCTACTTCCTCCGACTCATATTACTTGGCACTAATATAGATGTACCTAGACATATTTTAATTGTAGATACATCCATTTTATTGGCAAGTAATATGGATCGGAGGGAGTACAAAGCTTACGATATCTTTGCATGCCATGGCCATCAGTACAACCCGCACATCCAAACTACATCTACAGAGAGTATGACCTAATGTTTGGGGTCCTTGGAGGAAAAGGCCAGAAATTGTTTGGGTGGCTGCATAAGCCAACCAGTTATGTGAGACCGTCAGAGTGCGGGGTTTGTAACTGTTCTTTTCAGAAGCCACTAGTGTCCGATATAAAAGGCGATGTTTGTTTGGTTGCACTTTTTTAGAATGACAGAAGAAATTCTCAAATGAGACAAAGTAAAACTTGAAGTTGTAAATTTTGCTCTTTGCTGATCGATGCTGGCTCCTATTAGTTAAAGCAATTAATCTCGTTGAGATCGCTGCATTCTCAGGCACTCAGCCGTGCATGCGAACTGATATCTCTCTGCTGCTGGGCCTGGGCCTGTGTGGTCGTCCGCTCGCTTCTTGTCCTCCTCCTTCCGCGTACGACGCGTGTCCACTGGCCCACCACACAGCATCCCTTATCCAGTGGAAAATGCTTACGATCCGGCGACCGATCGCTCGCCAGCGATCGGTCGTCCGGCCTCGCTCCCACTTCGGCTTAATGGACCTGTTTTTTCGCCCAACAATGGTTTCGCTGCAAAACACATGAGTGAGATGATGAACTATTTATTGTAAACAATCCGTAATTTTTGTAGGATTTGTTGTAACAAGTGTTGTAAAGAGACAACATTTTTTTATTTTTTTTGTTGATGCTAATAAAGCGATTTTTTGTTGTTGTAACCATTTGTGACTTTTGGATAAAATAGTAGGTGATTTTTGTTGTAATTCAATCTGTAACAAATTAAATATTGCTTGACCACTTTGCACCATTTTTGCAAACATATTGATTTTTTATTGTAATCGTTTGTGACTTTTTGTAAAAAAGTTGGTGACTTTTGTTGTAATTCAATATGTAATAAATTAATGTTTTCTTCTTTTTTTTGTAAACATATGGATTTTTGTTGTAATAGTCTCCGGTTTTTGTTAATAATAATGGCTACTTTTGTTGTAAATTGATCTCCAACAAAATAATTTGTTGGTTTAACCACTTTATTTGTGACATTACTTTTTAAAAATGTTTTGACTTTTTGTTGTAATAGTATATATTTTTTGTATGCGGAGAGATGATTTTTATTGTAATACTCTTCACATTAGGGAGGTACTGCAGGTTGGTTTCCAGAAAAAGGAGGGTGGCAAATGTAAAACTGTATTTAAACTATTATCTGAGAAATATAGTACTGCGGGTTGATTCTCCACAAAACCGGAGGCTATAATGTAAACTTCCTAATGCGACTGATTCTGCCCGTCGGATCGCCATCGGACGGCGCGGAGGACAACCGATTTTTGGCCCCAGATCCACCGCCCGACGCGTAGCGTTCGCCTTATCCAGCTTATCCTCTATCTCTTTGGCGTTTTTTCTCGCAGCCATGGAGCGGAGACGCAGACGAGGTCGGCGAGGGAGCCTCCCCGCACGAACTCGACCGCGAGCGCGGCTGGCTGCTCCGCCGCAGGGTACGGGATCCCGACGCGAAGGCGAACGGAGCCCCCTCTGCCGGACCGAGCTTCGCCACCGCAAGGTACTACCGCACGCCGCCGGCTTTCCTCTACCGCTGAGCCCCGCTATGGGTCGACCAGCCGCCAATGCTCTCTCGCGCGGAGCGCCGCCGCCGCTTCTCTACTTCCCGAGTCCGGCCGCCACGCCATCGTCCGCTGCCCCATGTCGCATGTCGCTACGGATCGATGGGCGTGGCACTAGGACCGCGAGCTCCGTCCCTCCTGGAAATAGGCTTTCGCCCCGCTATATTAATATAGCAACCACGATACAACAAGCATGTCGGGGCCGCGAAGCACAACCAAGCCCAAAGGAACCAACAGAGAAAAAGAAAAAGAAAAGAATGCCAACACCGGCAGATCGACAAGAACAAGGACAACCCGCCACTGCTGCGCCTCCCGGAAAAGTCCTACCACACTCCTAGCACTCCGAACTACCGCGTACCAAACAACACCTTCAATAAGGAGGACGACGATGACGCCGCTACTGTCCGGACTAATCCTAGGGTTTCCCCCGGTCCACAGATGGTGAATTTGTAGTACGACGCGTCGTGTGTTTAGCAGGGGAGAGGCTGTAGATTATCATGATTTTTTTACTTCAGGTCTACGAGTGCTGACTCGAGGGAGAGGGGAAGTGAGTCAGAGAGAGACCAATAGCCTGACGAGCAACTAATAGCTTGTGAATCATCCACACTGACATGCCTTTTGCCCTGCAATTCCCTGCTCGATTTACTTTGTGCGCTCTCATTGTGCGTTCAGTTGAAGGTCTGGAGAGCAATGGCCAGCAGGCCACCGGCTACGAAAGGGAGTTGAAGGTCTGTTCTTGCTGCTGGATTTTCCCTGCTGCTTTCCCGTTTTGTTGTGATTCTTGTTTATAAGTTTTCTCCTTTCCTGCTTTAGTTTATCGGATGCATGCTATTCTATTTACAAGTTGCCTTACGGTCTTTGTCAATGCTATGCCAATTTTTTTGGTCTTAATATTGGTCTGCTACCTTTCACTCTGCATGTTTAGGCGTATGTAATTCCAATGGTTTAAAATGCTGCAAATCTTTGTCCCGATAAAACATGTACATGTTGCCATCGAAATAGGTGTTCCATGGTACAAAAAAATGTTTTGCAATCTTAGTTACTCACGTCAGACTGTATATTATTGGCCTGAAACTATGTATTAGCAAAAGATGTGCAGATTTAATATAAAGCTACTGTAGTTTTTGTTCTAGAAAATTTATAGTGCAATGATGAAAATATGCACATATGTCGCTAAGTCAATGAAGAAAATTGGGCTTGAAATTATGATTTAGCAACATATGTGCAGACTTGGTAGGAAGCTACAGTAGTTTTTGTTCTAGAAAATTTATAGTATCTTAGAGATAGACGATGCTGGGCTGTTTTCGTTCTGTCCTTTAGAGCATCTTCAACCGAGCGACCCAAACGGACGCGCTGGACCGTTCGTTTTGGGCCGTTTGCGTGCCCGAGCGGACGCGCGGACGGAGCCCCGCGTCCGCGCGTCCGTTTGGGTCGCACGCTGCGCCCAACGCAGCGGCCACCCATTTGGCCATTTGGCCATTTGGCCTATTTCTTTGGAAAATAGGTCCTCTGGCCACAGATACTTAAACAATATCTAACAAATATAGAATAATATCTCGTAAACATAGAATAATATATAATAAACATAAAATATTATCAAATACCATAAAATATTATCAAATGTACCATGATAAATCAAATAAAATGTGCCATAGTTTGAGAAAAATATAAAAATTACAATTGAGATTGTCTAACTCAATTTGGGCGCTCGAGGATCTCCTTCTGTCTCTTCTCGAACCAAACTCTCTTTGCCTCGCTCATGTTGGTCAAGTCGGCGTTCATGATGAGGTTGTCCTCGGCTTGGCGTTTGAGCTCAACTTCCTTCGCCTTCAGCTCCACCTCTTTGGACCTTGCCATTGCTATGAGCTCAAGTTCTCTCTCTTTGAGCTCAAGTTCTTTAGCTTTGGTCTTGGCCTTGACCTCTGATACGCGTACAGCACGCGTCCGTTGGGAACCCCAAGTGGAAGGTGTGATGCGTACAGCAGCAAGTTTCCCTCGGTAAGAAACCAAGGTTTATCGAACCCGTAGGAGTCAAGAAGCACGTTGAAGGTTGATGGCGGCGGGATGTAGTGCGGCGCAACACCAGAGATTCCGGCGCCAACGTGGAACCTGCACAACACAACCAAAGTACTTTGCCCCAACGAAACAGCTGAGGTTGTCAATCTCACCGGTTTGCTGTAACAAAGGATTAGATGTATAGTGTGGATGATGATTGTTTGCGAAAAACGAGTAAAACAAGTATCGCAGTAGATTGTATTCGATGTTAAGAATGGACCGGGGTCCACAGTTCACTAGAGGTGTCTCTCCCATAAGATAAATAGCATGTTGGGTGAACAAATTACAGTCGGGCAATTTACAAATAAAGAGAGCATGACAATGCACATACATGATATGATGAATATTGTGAGATTTAATTGGGCATTACGACAAAGTACATAGACCGCTATCCAGCATGCATCTATGCCTAAAAAGTACACCTTCAGGTTATCATCCGAACCCCTTCCGGTATTAAGTTGCAAAACAACGGACAATTGCATTAAGTATGGTGCGTAATGTAATCAACAACTACATCCTCGGACATAGCATCAATGTTTTATCCCTAGTGGCAACAAGACATCCACAACCTTAGAACTTTCTGTCACACGTCCTGCATTTAATGGAGGCATGAACCCACTATCGAGCATAAATACTCCCTCTTGGAGTTAAGAGCAAAAACTTGGCCGAGCCTCTACTAATAACGGAGAGCATGCAAGATCATAAACAACACATAGATAATAGATTGATAATCAACATAACATAGTATTCACTATCCATCGGATCCCGACAAACACAACATATAGAATTACAGATAGATGGCCTTGATCATGTTAGGCAGCTCACAAGATCCGGCAATGAAGCACATGAGGAGAAGACAACCATCTAGCTACTGCTATGGATCCATAGTCCAGGGGTGAACTACTCACTCATCACTCCGGAGGCGACCATGGCGGTGAAGAGTCCTCCGGGAGATGATTCCCCTCTCCGGCGAGGTGCCGGAGGCGATCTCTAGAATCCCCCGAGATGGGATTGGCGGCGGCGGCGTCTCGCAAGGTTTTCCGTATCGTGGCTCTCGGTACTGGGGGTTTCGCGACGAAGGCTTTAAGTAAGCGGAAGGGCAACGCGGGGGGGCCACACGAGGGCCCCACACACCAGGGTCTAGGCCGCGCCGCCCTGTTGTGTCGGCGCCTCGTGGCCCCACTTCCTTTCCCCCTCGGTCTTCTGGAAGCTTCGTGCAAAAATAGGACCCTGGGCGTTGATTTCGTCCAATTCCGAGAATATTTCCTTTGTAGGATTTCTGAAACCAAAAACAGCAGTAAAACAAAGCAATCGGCTCTTCGGCATCTCGTTAATAGGTTAGTGCCAGTAAAATGCATAAATACGACATATAATGTGTATAAAACATGTAGATATCATCAATAATGTGGCATGGAACATAAGAAATTATCGATACGTCGGAGACGTATCAGCATCCCCAGCTTAGTTCTCGCTCGTCCCGAGCAGTGTAAACGATAACAAAGATAATTTCTGGAGTGACATGCCATCATAACCTTGATCATACTATTGTAAGCATATGTAATGAATGCAGCGATCAAAACAATGGTAATGACATGAGTAAACAAATGAATCATAAAGCAAAGACTTTTCATGAATAGTACTTCAAGACAAGCATCAATAAGTCTTGCATAAGAGTTAACTCATAAAGCAATAAATCAAAGTAAAGGTATTGAAGCAACACAAAGGAAGATTAAGTTTCAGCGGTTGCTTTCAACTTGTAACATGTATATCTCATGGATATTGTCAACATAGAGTAATATAACAAGTGCAATATGCAAGTATGTAGGAATCAATGCACAGTTCACACAAGTGTTTGCTTCTTGAGGTGGAGAGAGATAGGTGAACTGACTCAACATAAAAGTAAAAGAAAGGCCCTTCGCAGAGGAAGCATCGATTGCTATATTTGTGCTAGAGTTTTTATTTTGAAAACATGAAACAATTTTGTCAACGGTAGTAATAAAGCATATGTATCATGTAAATTATATCTTACAAGTTGCAAGCCTCATGCATAGTATACTAATAGTGCCCGCACCTTGTCCTAATTAGCTTGAACTACCGGGATCATCGCAAGTACACATGTTTTAACCAAGTGTCACAAAGGGGTACCTCTATGCCGCCTGTACAAAGGTCTAAGGAGAAAGCTCGCATTTTGGATTTCTCGCTTTTGATTATTCTCAACTTAGACATCCATACCGGGACAACATAGACAACAGATAATGGACTCCTCTTTAATGCATAAGCATGTAGCAACAATTAGTGTTCTCATATGAGATTGAGGATATATGTCCAAAACTGAAACTTTCACCATGATTCATGGCTTTAGTTAGCGGCCCAATGTTCTTCTCTAACAATATGCATGCTCTAACCATTAAGGTGGTAGATCTCCCTTACTTCAGACAAGACGGACATGCATAGCAACTCACATGAAATTCAACAAAGAGTAGTTGATGGCGTCCCCAGGAACATGGTTATCGCACAACAAGCAACTTAATAAGAGATAAAGTGCATAAGTACATATTCAATACCACAATAGTTTTTAAGCTATTTGTCCCATGAGCTATATATTGTAAAGGCGAATGACAAGGGATTAACTTGTCAATGCCTATGGATTATAGGCTAGGGTTTAGTTAGAAGTAGAGGGCAAGTAGATCTCGAAGGTTTCA
>NC_061514.1:316255127-316284070 GCF_022539505.1 Lolium rigidum
TTGTCATTCGCCTTTACAATATATAGCTCATGGGACAAATAGCTTAAAAACTATTGTGGTATTGAATATGTACTTATGCACTTTATCTCTTATTAAGTTGCTTGTTGTGCGATAACCATGTTCCTGGGGACGCCATCAACTACTCTTTGTTGAATTTCATGTGAGTTGCTATGCATGTCCGTCTTGTCTGAAGTAAGGGAGATCTACCACCTTAATGGTTAGAGCATGCATATTGTTAGAGAAGAACATTGGGCCGCTAACTAAAGCCATGAATCATGGTGAAAGTTTCAGTTTTGGACATATATCCTCAATCTCATATGAGAACACTAATTGTTGCTACATGCTTATGCATTAAAGAGGAGTCCATTATCTGTTGTCTATGTTGTCCCGGTATGGATGTCTAAGTTGAGAATAATCAAAAGCGAGAAATCCAAAATGCGAGCTTTCTCCTTAGACCTTTGTACGAGGCGGCATAGAGGTACCCCTTTGTGACACTTGGTTAAAACATGTGTCATTGCGATGATCCCGGTAGTTCAAGCTAATTAGGACAAGGTGCGGGCACTATTAGTATACTATGCATGAGGCTTGCAACTTGTAAGATATAATTTACATGATACATATGCTTTATTACTACCGTTGACAAAATTGTTTCATGTTTTCAAAATAAAAACTCTAGCACAAATATAGCAATCGATGCTTCCCTCTGCGAAGGGCCTTTCTTTTACTTTTATGTTGAGTCAGTTCACCTATCTCTCTCCACCTCAAGAAGCAAACACTTGTGTGAACTGTGCATTGATTCCTACATACTTGCATATTGCACTTGTTATATTACTCTATGTTGACAATATCCATGAGATATACATGTTACAAGTTGAAAGCAACCGCTGAAACTTAATCTTCCTTTGTGTTGCTTCAATACCTTTACTTTGATTTATTGCTTTATGAGTTAACTCTTATGCAAGACTTATTGATGCTTGTCTTGAAGTACTATTCATGAAAAGTCTTTGCTTTATGATTCATTTGTTTACTCATGTCATTACCATTGTTTTGATCGCTGCATTCATTACATATGCTTACAATAGTATGATCAAGGTTATGATGGCATGTCACTCCAGAAATTATCTTTGTTATCGTTTACCTGCTCGGGACGAGCGAGAACTAAGCTTGGGGATGCTGATACGTCTCCGACGTATCGATAATTTCTTATGTTCCATGCCACATTATTGATGATATCTACATGTTTTATACACATTATATGTCGTATTTATGCATTTTCACGGCACTAACCTATTAACGAGATGCCGAAGAGCCGATTGCTTGTTTTCTGCTGTTTTTGGTTTCAGAAATCCTACAAAGGAAATATTCTCGGAATTGGACGAAATCAACGCCCGGGGTCCTATTTTTGCACGAAGCTTCCGGAAGACCGAGGGGAAAGGAAGTGGGGCCACGAGGCGCCGACACAACAGGGCGGCGCGGCCTAGACCCTGGTGTGTGGGGCCCTCGTGTGGCCCCCCCGCGTTGCCCTTCCGCTTACTTAAAGCCTTCGTCGCGAAACCCCCAGTACCGAGAGCCACGATACGGAAAACCTTACTGAGACGCCGCCGCCGCCAATCCCATCTCGGGGGATTCTAGAGATCGCCTCCGGCACCCTGCCGGAGAGGGGAATCATCTCCCGGAGGACTCTTCACCGCCATGGTCGCCTCCGGAGTGATGAGTGAGTAGTTCACCCCTGGACTATGGATCCATAGCAGTAGCTAGATGGTTGTCTTCTCCTCATGTGCTTCATTGCCGGATCTTGTGAGCTGCCTAACATGATCAAGGCCATCTATCTGTAATTCTATATGTTGTGTTTGTCGGGATCCGATGGATAGTGAATACTATGTTATGTTGATTATCAATCTATTATCTATGTGTTGTTTATGATCTTGCATGCTCTCCGTTATTAGTAGAGGCTCTGGCCAAGTTTTTGCTCTTAACTCCAAGAGGGAGTATTTATGCTCGATAGTGGGTTCATGCCTCCATTAAATGCGGGACGAGTGACGAGAAAGTTCTAAGGTTGTGGATGTGCTTGTTGCCACTAGGGATAAAACATTGATGCTATGTCCGAGGATGTAGTTGTTGATTACATTACGCACCATACTTAATGCAATTGTCTGTTGTTTTGCAACTTAATGCTGGAAGGGTTCGGATGATAACTCTGAAGGTGTACTTTTTAGGCATAGATGCATGCTTGGATAGCGGTCTATGTACTTTGTCGTAATGCCCAATTAAATCTCACAATATTCATCATATCATGTATGTGCATTGTCATGCTCTCTTTATTTGTAAATTGCCCGACTGTAATTTGTTCACCCAACATGCTATTTATCTTATGGGAGAGACACCTCTAGTGAACTGTGGACCCCGGTCCATTCTTAACATCGAATACAATCTACTGCGATACTTGTTTTACTGTTTTCTGCAAACAATCATCATCCACACTATACATCTAATCCTTTGTTACAGCAAACCGGTGAGATTGACAACCTCACTGTTTCGTTGGGGCAAAGTACTTTGGTTGTGTTGTGCAGGTTCCACGTTGGCGCCGGAATCTCTGGTGTTGCGCCGCACTACATCCCGCCGCCATCAACCTTCAACGTGCTTCTTGACTCCTACGGGTTCGATAAACCTTGGTTTCTTACCGAGGGAAACTTGCTGCTGTACGCATCACACCTTCCACTTGGGGTTCCCAACGGACGCGTCGCTGTACGCGTATCGGAGGTCAAGGCCAAGACCAAAGCTAAAGAACTTGAGCTCAAGAGAGAGAACTTGAGCTCATAGCAATGGCAAGGTCCAAAGAGGTGGAGCTGAAGGCGAAGGAAGTTGAGCTCAAACGCCAAGCCGAGGACAACCTCATCATGAACGCCGACTTGACCAACATGAGCGAGGCAAAGAGAGTTTGGTTCGAGAAGAGACGAAGGAGATCCTCGAGCGCCCAAATTGAGTTAGACAATCTCAATTGTAATTTTTATATTTTTCTCAAACTATGGCACATTTTATTTGATTTATCATGGTACATTTGATAATATTTTATGGTATTTGATAATATTTTATGTTTATTATATATTATTCTATGTTTACGAGATATTATTCTATATTTGTTAGATATTGTTTAAGTATACGTGGCCGGAGGACCTATTTTCCAAAGAAATAGGCCAAATGGCCAAATAGCCAAATGGGTGGCCGCTGCGTTGGGCGCAGCGTGCGGCCCAAACGGACGCGCGGACGCGGGGCTCCGTCCGCGCGTCCGCTCGGGCACGCAAACGGCCCAAAACGAACGGTCCGGCGCGTCCGTTTGGGTCGCTCGGTTGAAGATGCTCTAAAGGACAGAACGAAAACAGCCCAGCATCGTCTATCTCTAAGATACTATAAATTTTCTAGAACAAAAACTACTGTAGCTTCCTACCAAGTCTGCACATATGTTGCTAAATCATAATTTCAAGCCCAATTTTCTTCATTGACTTAGCGACATATGTGCATATTTTCATCATTGCACTATAAATTTTCTAGAACAAAAACTACAGTAGCTTTATATTAAATCTGCACATCTTTTGCTAATACATAGTTTCAGGCCAATAATATACAGTCTGACGTGAGTAACTAAGATTGCAAAACATTTTTTTTGTACCATGGAACACCTATTTCGATGGCAACATGTACATGTTTTATCGGGACAAAGATTTGCAGCATTTTAAACCATTGGAATTACATACGCCTAAACATGCAGAGTGAAAGGTAGCAGACCAATATTAAGACCAAAAAAATTGGCATAGCATTGACAAAGACCGTAAGGCAACTTGTAAATAGAATAGCATGCATCCGATAAACTAAAGCAGGAAAGGAGAAAACTTATAAACAAGAATCACAACAAAACGGGAAAGCAGCAGGGAAAATCCAGCAGCAAGAACAGACCTTCAACTCCCTTTCGTAGCCGGTGGCCTGCTGGCCATTGCTCTCCAGACCTTCAACTGAACGCACAATGAGAGCGCACAAAGTAAATCGAGCAGGGAATTGCAGGGCAAAAGGCATGTCAGTGTGGATGATTCACAAGCTATTAGTTGCTCGTCAGGCTATTGGTCTCTCTCTGACTCACTTCCCCTCTCCCTCGAGTCAGCACTCGTAGACCTGAAGTAAAAAAATCATGATAATCTACAGCCTCTCCCCTGCTAAACACACGACGCGTCGTACTACAAATTCACCATCTGTGGACCGGGGGAAACCCTAGGATTAGTCCGGACAGCAGCGGCGTCATCGTCGTCCTCCTTATTGAAGGTGTTGTTTGGTACGCGGTAGTTCGGAGTGCTAGGAGTGTGGTAGGACTTTTCCGGGAGGCGCAGCAGTGGCGGGTTGTCCTTGTTCTTGTCGATCTGCCGGTGTTGGCATTCTTTTTCTTTTTCTTTTTCTCTGTTGGTTCCTTTGGGCTTGGTTGTGCTGCGGCCCCAGCATGCTTGTTGTATCGTGGTTGCTATATTAATATAGCGGGGCGAAAGCCTATTTCCAGGAGGGACGGAGCTCGCGGTCCTAGTGCCACGCCCATCGATCCGTAGCGACATGCGACATGGGGCAGCGGACGATGGCGTGGCGGCCGGACTCGGGAAGTAGAGAAGCGGCGGCGGCGCTCCGCGCGAGAGAGCATTGGCGGCTGGTCGACCCATAGCGGGGCTCAGCGGTAGAGGAAAGCCGGCGGCGTGCGGTAGTACCTTGCGGTGGCGAAGCTCGGTCCGGCAGAGGGGGCTCCGTTCGCCTTCGCGTCGGGATCCCGTACCCTGCGGCGGAGCAGCCAGCCGCGCTCGCGGTCGAGTTCGTGCGGGGAGGCTCCCTCGCCGACCTCGTCTGCGTCTCCGCTCCATGGCTGCAGAAAAAAACGCCAAAGAGATAGAGGATAACTGGATAAGGCGAACGCTACGCGTCGGGCGGTGGATCTGGGGCCAAAAATCGGTTGTCCTCCGCGCCGTCCGATGGCGATCCGACGGGCAGAATCAGTCGCATTAGGAAGTTTACATTATAGCCTCCGGTTTTGTGGAGAATCAACCCGCAGTACTATATTTCTCAGATAATAGTTTAAATACAGTTTTACATTTGCCACCCTCCTTTTTACGGAAACCAACCTGCAGTACCTCCCTAATGTGAAGAGTATTACAATAAAAATCATCTCTCCGCATACAAAAAATATATACTATTACAACAAAAAGTCAAAACATTTTTAAAAAGTAATGTCACAAATAAAGTGGTTAAACCAACAAATTATTTTGTTGGAGATCAATTTACAACAAAAGTAGCCATTATTATTAACAAAAACCGGAGACTATTACAACAAAAATCCATATGTTTACAAAAAAAAGAAGAAAACATTAATTTATTACATATTGAATTACAACAAAAGTCACCAACTTTTTTTACAAAAAGTCACAAACGATTACAATAAAAAATCAATATGTTTGCAAAAATGGTGCAAAGTGGTCAAGCAATATTTAATTTGTTACAGATTGAATTACAACAAAAATCACCTACTATTTTATCCAAAAGTCACAAATGGTTACAACAACAAAAAATCGCTTTATTAGCATCAACAAAAAAAATAAAAAAATGTTGTCTCTTTACAACACTTGTTACAACAAATCCTACAAAAATTACGGATTGTTTACAATAAATAGTTACATCATCTCACTCATGTGTTTTGCGGCGAAACCATTGTTGGGCGAAAAAACAGGTCCGATTAAGCCGAAGTGGGAGCGAGGCGGACGACCGATCGCTGGCGAGCGATCGGTCGCCGGATCGTAAGCATTTTCCACTGGATAAGGGATGCTGTGTGGTGGGCCAGTGGACACGCGTCGTACGCGGAAGGAGGAGGACAAGAAGCGAGCGGACGACCACACAGGCCCAGGCCCAGCAGCAGAGAGATATCAGTTCGCATGCACGGCTGAGTGCCTGAGAATGCAGCGATCTCAACGAGATTAATTGCTTTAACTAATAGGAGCCAGCATCGATCAGCAAAGAGCAAAATTTACAACTTCAAGTTTTACTTTGTCTCATTTGAGAATTTCTTCTGTCATTCTAAAAAGTGCAACCAAACAAACATCGCCTTTTATATCGGACACTAGTGGCTTACGAAAAGAACGAGTTACAAACCCCGCACTACGACGGTCTCACATAACTGGTTGGCTTATGCAGCCACCCAAACAATTTCTGGCCTTTTCCTCCAAGGACCCCAAACATTAGGTCATACTCTCTGTAGATGTAGTTTGGATGTGCGGGTTGTACTGATGGCCATGGCATGCAAAGATATCGTAAGCTTTGTAGATGAACCCATGTCTTCTCCTTCCCCGTGTTGTCAAGAACTCAAACCTAAAACGGTCACGATTATGAGAAATTTTAAGATAGAATAATAAAACAGATCTTTTCCATTTATATGTAGCTTTCGAGTTCCAACAATTTCATAATTTTAAAAATTCAAAAAATCTACTTTACAAGTTTTACAAATTGCAAAAAGAATTACTATGTGCTCTTTGGTGTATCCTACCAGCATGGAAATATTAGCTTGAAATACTTTGTGTTATTAGGTACACAAAAATAAAAAATAAACATTAGTCTGATTATAGTGTTGTGGCAATAAAGGGATTCTTCTGTCTACCGGTCTAGTACCAACCACGCTATAGAATAAGTGGACCGCACAATTAAGCTTCAATATTTTTAGCTTGGTTTGTAACTTAACGATGTAGATATGGATGCATAAATCACTGAAGTTTTTTAATGTTGGATACTTGATCGAAAGGCCGTGGCACTGCTAAAACTGCATTTCTGGTGGTCGCAATGCGAGGGATACTAGATTTGATGATTACCTCGATGCTGCTGCATCCATCGATGTGGTAACTAGTTGCGGCGCTCAGCCTGCGATGCACCATAATCAACTGGCAGATGGGTCGTCCAACCGACATGTGCAATGGGATCTCATATGCTCCCTCCGGTGGTCGAAAGACATGAACTTCTCCTTCGACCTCTCCGTGACTTAGTATGTGGCCCCGTTGACAGTGATAAGGCCAGCTTCCAACCTGCACTATTCACCGGAGGCCATAACCTCTCTCTAGGACGCCTCCCCCAACATGAACACCTTGAGCGTCTCCTTGGTCTTGACGAAGCACGGGACGTGCACGACCTTGTACTGCCCCGTTGCGTTGTAGTAGCCGAAGTTGTACTCCTTGTGCCAACTGCGGCCAGGGCGGGCCGGCACACGGGATCGGCGGTAGGGCGAGGACATCGCCGGTGGTGGGGTTAAGCAAGGTGACGGCGTCACCAATTTTGACATCGTCGCGCGTCAGGCGCCGACCACCTCCATGCTTTTGTAGAGGTTACAAGTCGTGTGGGTAGAGAGAGTACTAGAAATGTTTTTAACCATTTTCAACTTTGTATTTTGCCTTTTAGTTTCTGTTGTCCTCTGTATGCTTTCTGGAACGGTTGTGCGCATCTTGCTATACAAAGGTTGGGTGTAGAGGCTCCCTTTTGTATATCACCTTAACCCCGAACATTGAGTTTAATAAAAACGTACTTTATCGAGAAAAATATCAAAGGCAATAATGAAGCGGGAGTTGTCTTGGTTTGGTTATTTCAGAGCATTCCTTATCTATGCAAGAAATTGGCGACCACAAAGACAAAATATAAGGACCGCTCATGCTTAATAGTTGGTCGAATATTGACTTAAGATCAATCCAGTAAAAAACTAACAGTACAAGGGATAGCGATTTTGTCTTCAGATGAGATAGAGAATTTGAATAGGTAAATAACAACTAGCAGGCCGACTTCAATTTATGACATGCAAATAAATCCATTCATAGTTGGTATAGTCGGTCACCAACGCCTATAAACACTCAGTGACTCTGTGGTCTTGATGTACTCGATTGTCCGACAAACATCGCCTCTTATATCAGAAACTAGTGGCTTGTCGAAAGAATAGTAGTTCCAAACACTGCACTCCGACCGTGTCACATAATTGGTTGGCTTAAGCCGCCACCCAAACAGTTTCTGGCCTTGCCCTTTGGGGTCCCCAAACATTAGCTCATACTCTCTGTAGATGTAGTTTGGATGTGCGAGTTTTAGCGATGGCCACGGCGAGGGAAGATAACGTAAGCTTTGTTGATGAACCCAGGTTTGCTCCATCCCTGTGCTCTCAAGAACCCATACCTAAAACGGTCACAATTGATGAGAAATTTTCAGATAGAAAAATAAAATATACTTTTTCCCATTTATTTCTAGCTCCTGATCGAGTGTTCCAATGATTTCTTAATTTTAAAAATTCAAAAATCTTATTACAAGGTTTAAAAAATTGTAAAATAAACCAGGATGTGCTCAACGGGTGTATCCTACTAGTATGGAAAGTATGCCAGTTTAACTAGACAATGTTTAAAAAATTTGAAAATAAACCAGGATGTGCGGCAATGCAAGAGGTGCTACATTTGAAGATTACCTCGATGCTGTCGCGTCCATGGATTTGGTTGCTAGTTGCGGCGCTCAGCCTGCGATGCACCTGAGTCAGCTGGCAGATGGGTCGTCTGGCCGACATGGGCAATGGCTTTGTGGATCTCACCTGCTCGCTCCGGTGGTCGAAAGCCATGATCTTCTCCTTGGACCCCTCCGTGACCCAGTAGGTAGCCCCACTAACACTGACAAGGCCGGCGTCAAGTCTGCACCTAGCGTTAGGCACCGGAACCTCCCTCCAGGACGCCTCCCCCAACGTGAACACATGGAGCGTCTCCTTGGTCTTGAAGAAGCACGGGACGTGCACGACCTTGTATTGCCCCGTCGCGTGGTGGTACCCGAAGCTGTACGCCTGGTGCCAGCTCCGGCCAGGGCGGCGCGTGTTGTGGCGTCTGAACAGGCCGGCGCACGGGATCGGCGGGAGGGCGAGGATGTCGGCGGTGGCCGGGTTAAGCAGGGTGATGGCGCCGCCAGGTCTGGCATCATCGCACAGGCAGAGCACACCGTTGCAGGCGCCGACCACCTCCATGTTTTTGTAGATGTTACAGGCAGTTGTGCGGCCTGGCCACAGCTCTCGAGGTGTGACGGCCTTGGAGTTGGAGGACCCTTGGCCGTCGAGGACGTAGACGGACTCCGTGGTGACGACGAGGGGCACGGCGTCGCGGCACTGCTTCATCTCCGTCGTCCGATCGTGGACGAGATCGCGCCAGGTTCGGCAGACGAGGCGCAGCCGCCGGAGCGAGGTCCATGGTAGCCGTACAAGGATCTCCAGCACCAGCTCCGTGGGGATGTACACCATCGTAACTGTTCCGCCTTGGATTTTGTTTGGAACTGTTCCGCCTTTGGATTTTGCGTCTCCTAGTTGGTAGCAGACCCTAAGTTTTACTGGAACGGAATCGTAGCCGCCAAGTTTTACAGGATAAGCCTCGTTCAGAAATTCCCACCACCGGTTGACATAGGCTTTTATGGCATCTTCAACAGGCCAACGGGCCGACGTATTTCGGACGACTAAAATGTTCACACGTGTCTGTTTGCGTCGGTCCGTGGACGATATATGGTCCAGGTCGTTTGCGTCGGGTATCCTAGCGGTGCGGATGCACTTTTTTAGCACATACACTATCAATGTTGGTAATAGCAGGTTTAACGTCTCGTCGAGGCCTCCCGCCAGCGATTACCGGTTCCTGCGTGACGACGGTAGTTTCCGCGCGCGCCCAACGGATTGGCGCGTTTCGCTGGTGTTTCGCGCGTGGGAAACTACCTGCGCGCGAACGCCGTTTCCCGCCCCGCCGTGGCTATATATGGTGGACGCCGATGGGGTGACTTGCACGCCTCAAACTAAATCCTAGCATTCATCCATGGTCAAGCACAACCAGACCTGGGCTCGCATTGTTCACATTGTCTGCCATGTCTACCCGGATGATCCGGACCTCGCCGAGCTCAGCGACGGAGGCGTTCGAGGAGGAGCAGCTCGCCGCTGATGCCCTTCAGGCCGAGCAGCTGGACCGGGAGGCGGCGATGGGGGAGGTGGAGGTTGCAGAGGCGGCAAGGCGCGCTCTAGAGCGCCAGCGGCGGCCGGAGGCGGCAAGGCGCGCACTAGAGCGGTAGCGGCGGGCGGCGGCCATGGCGAAACTCCAGGCCGAGCTCGCCGATGCTAGGGCGGAGCTCGCCAAGGTACGGGCGGAGATGGCGGTGGCTAGTGTCGTCCCCACTCACGGATGCCGTCATCCACGACATTGCCGCCGACGAGGACGACCACATCCTCTTCGAGTTCGGCGGCGACTAGCGGGCTCTGCTCGCGTCGTTCGAGAGCCTACATGGGGACGCCGATCGCTGTCAGGCTCGGGCGGCGGAGGAGGAAGCTCGCAGCCATGTGATCGGCATTAGTCGGGCATACCTGTGCTCCGACCTGGATTCGGTCGCGCGGAGGGGACCGGAGCACGCGCGAGTCGACCACGAGAACCGCGAGCTGGGAGGACACCATCGCCGCCAAGGATGAAGCGGTGGCGACAACGGCTAGGGACAGGGCCTGCTACCACGCCGACATGGCGGCAGCGAACGTGGTGACGAAGGCGGCGGCGAAGAGAGTCCGCTGGGACTCCTCTCTGACCGAGGCCCTCGAACGTCACAGGCGGCAAGACGAAAACGGACTGCCGCTAGTCCGTTTATATACTTTTATCCTCGCAAACCAAAACGGACTGCAGCTAGTCCGTTTGGGTTGTGTTGATCTTTTTTTCCATCTTTTAGGTATATCTCTAGTACAGTTGGGCATGTGCAGCCCAACCAGAACGACCTGAGTTGGCCCGGATCTCATATTTAAGTCTAAACATTGGGCCGGCTCATGATCGGGCTTGCAGTTTTACGATTTAGTAAGTATATTTAGACAAGCCTCTCGAGAAGGTTGGGTTATTGCATGTTTGGGCTAGGTTTGGCCCGACAGTTGGGTCAAGCTAGATTTGGGTTTGACTTTTTAGCTTTGGGTTTTTTCAGGCCCGAAACCTGGCTCGGCTAGGCATAGTGCTATTATTATAGGCATACATATTGGTTCCACCAAAATATTGATGTGACAACTAATTAAAGAGAAGAGATGAGATTAGAGTAACATATGTAGATATTGTATCATAGCACACGTCACGAGAAAAAGTTAATGCTAAATAAATCTTGTCCATAATTTTGCATTGAGATGCTACAAATCATTAAATATAACGAGATTATGATATCACTCCATAATACTATCCAAAATATATCATATAAAAATATTATATGCATGCATGCATAATACTAATATATGATACTACCCACTGTGATCAGCCTAATCGGGATCCATGAATGTCTCTGTAATCAATTATTGCTTCTGGCCTGCTACTACTTACCTCTTTCGTCCATCCATGTTGTTCCACATATTTCTATTTATTTTCTCTGGTTCGTCGTTGCTTAAGCAGCTCAACTTGCTGTTAGGTTTACTCTTAAAAATTGAGGTGTGCTTCAGCGTCCTCCCTCAGCTCTCCGATTCTGAAAAATTAGAGCTGCTTTAGTTTTGGGTATAAATACGTGAAGTTGAATCCGTAAAAAAAAAACATGGAGCACATCTCGTCATGTCTAGGGCGCACTCCATGATCGCATAAATCTTTTTCTGGAAATCCATCTCGCCTGTGGAGAAGTATTTCCTTGTGATGGAGTTGGCTACCACACGCGGCGAGGATGGTTGTGGCGGGGGCGCTGAACCAGCACTGCCATGACGTCTTCAAATGGAGGTAATAAGAAAGCTTAAACCAGTTTTCAGATCCAAATTAAGATACTAGTAGAATTATGTATCCATTACGTATTTAAGAGAAGAGATGGATTTAAAAACTTAACATGCATGTTGCTCTGGATTTTGCTACACAAACATAAAAATGTGGAGCGGTTGTAATTTACATCCCACTGCTCTACTGTTATGTGACTGAAGCGTTACACACGTGTTATCTCTCTCCTCCCTCCTCCCTCCTCCCGCGCCCAGATTATTTCCCGATTTGACTTCACCGCAACGTGATTTACATCCGTCTCCGTTGAATCATGGCCGCCGGCAAATGAGTCGTTCATAGTTTCCGTTGAATTCGAATTTGTTCGATTCATTATCGCTGCCGCACAAATCGAGCTATAGCTCACTGTCGCCGCCGTTAGCAGCTTGTTGTTGCCTCCACCACGTCCCACGCCGCCTCACCCAGGATGAAGCTGGAGCAGACGGAGGTGGACTGCCAGTTCCTGGAGCGCTGCTGCGAGACGCTGACCGACGAGTACCAGCGGCCGCAGAAGGAGGTGCAGGAGCATCGCACGCTCAAGCTCGTCTCACGGAACCGTCGCAGCCCATATCGACCGTTCTTGATTTCTTCTTTCTTGGGACATCGATTATTAGACGGAGAACTACTAATGTGTCAAGTGCAGTAAAACAACAGCAGCAGCAGCTTGAGCTCAGCTCATGAACTGGGCCTAGGGATATATATAAATGGTCCTTATAGAAAGTTGGATATGGTGAAATATGGGTGTAGGGAAGGTGGGGTGCAAGGGGATGACATGGCGGTTTGTTCTATCTCTTTGGCCGATGATGATGGCAATGATGTTCGTCCAAGAGCTAGTTGAGGCGGCGTGAGACGTAGTTGCGGCCACAACAAGCTCCTGCGGCAGCGAGCTACAACTCGATTTGCGCAGCGACGAGAATGAATTAGACAAGTTCGACTCCTGCGGAAGATACGTCGATTCGTTCGCCGATGACCTCGATTCGGTGGCGGCAAATGTAAATCACGCTGCGGTGAATCGGCGAAGAGTCTGTGTGTTAGAAAACATGCCCGGTAGAGGAGGGGGTGGGAAGATAAGATGTGTGTTACGTTTTGGTCACTTATCGGTGGCAGCGAGACGTAAATAAATAGCCGCTCCGTGTTTTCTTATTTCAGGGAACCAACTTCACGTATTTGGAGCAACTCTAACTTTTTAGAACTATGGAAAGCTCAGGGGACACCGAAGCACTCTTAAAAATCATGTTCCTTCCACACATTTCCCCGGCGTCTTGGAGCACATCTGCACAGCACAGCTGATGAGCAAGTGCGCGCCACATCACATCGCATTGGGTGTATCCTTTCTTCTCGACTTCCTTTCTCACTTTACTTAGAGCATCTCCAACAGGCGCGCTATATCGCGGCGCGCTAAAACCAAGAATCCGCGCGCGGTAAACAGATATGGCGCGCTGTGCCGTTTTTTCCTCCGCCGGGCGCGGCAAAATACAGCGCGTGCGCGCGCAGGAAAAATGGTCCTCCGCCAGGCGCTGCAAAATACAGCGCGCGCGGGCGCGGAAAACAGATTTCTAGTCTATTTTGCATTCACAATTCATGAAAGAAATGACACAATTCATGAAATAAATGACACAAAGTGCAACAACATCACATAGTTCAACAAGGACACACAAAATGACGTAGTTCAACAATGACACACGACATATGGTTCAAATGGACAAAGTGAAACAATGCATATCACAAATGCATATCACACTTCCGCATTTTCCAAGTCAACACCTTCTTCTTCGTCCTCGTCATCTTGGGTTGAAGGAGGAATAGTAGCATTCATGGAAGACACGAAGCCTCCCGGTGGTGCTCCCATACTCCCGTACACACCACTCACGGAGCCTCCCATACTCCCGGTGGTGCTCCCATACTCCCGGTGGCGCGACGGCGGCGGGGCCGACGTGAGGCCGTTTCGTTGACGGCGCCTTCCCCCTCCTCGGCGCGGGCCGCGCGTTGCCGGTGCCCTGCGCGGCCATCTGCGCCGCGGCAGCGCCTGCGTGTAGTGCCCCGCGCGGCGGGACGAACGGCGCCCGCGCAGCGGCCGTTGGGTTCCCGGCGTCGGCGCCGCCGCTAGGGTTTGGCGCCGGCGCGGCGGAAGTGGCGGCGGCGGCGGAGGGTGTGACGAGTAGGGAGGGGTCGGCGGGTTGCCGGAGGGGTCGTCCATCGTCGGGATCGCCGGCGGCGCGCGGAGACGACGGATTGGGCTCGGGGCAGCGACGCGGGGGAGGAAGTTTCAGCGCGGGGATTTTTCGCGGTTGGACGAGCGATGCCGCGCGCTGCAGCCGACGCGCCGGATATGCCGCTCCGGATTGTGCAAAACGCCGCGCGCCCTAAAAATTTTACAGCACCGCGCCGTTTACCGCGCCTGCTGGAGCGCCTGATTCTGTCCCGCGCGCGCTATATCGGACGTTTTTATGCCGCGCGGCCTATATAGCGCGCCTGTTGGAGATGCTCTTACCCAGCAAACTCCCCAAAGCGAGAAAGCAAATGCAATATCTGCAATCACTCCATAGAAAAGCATCAGCTCATCTGCTCATATATGTAGGAGCTCGCTTGCTTGCCAGCACGTGGTTCCTTACGTGCTAAGGCATGGCTTTGCAGATCGCGTCCCCCGACGCCCACTACGTCCCCAAGTCCCCACCGCCGCCGCCTCCGTCCCCGCCCCCCGACCCGGCACCGGCGCCGGCGGCCGCCAAGAAGCAGAAGCAGTCGACATACTCGCAGGGCGGCGCCGGGCACGCCGTGACGTTGACGACGGTCTCGGCGCCTAGCGCCAGGGAGAGAGGCCACCACGACGATGGCGGCGGCCAGGTGCTCGACGGGATCATCCTCGTGATGCGCGCCGGCGCCGCGCTCTCGGCCTTCGTGGCCATGTCGCTCGTCGCGTCATGCCGCCACGGGGACTGGATGGACTTCCTCCGCTACCAAGAGTACAGGTGCGCTGCGTACACCATAATTAGCTAGCTCCATCATGCATGCTAACATTGTTGTGTGCGAGCGGTGTTGATCATGAGTTGGTTTGTGGCTTAACCCCTTTGCTCATCAATTTGCTAGGTATCTTCTCGGGGTCTCTGTCGTGGCGTTCATGTACTCGGCGGTGCAGGCGCTGCGGAAGTTTCGCCGGATGCGCCGCGGCGCCGCCCATGCCAGCTTTCTTGACGTCGCCGGCGATCAGGTGAAGTGATCTTGCTTGACCGTTAAACACCGACGATCCCAAGCATATTGTGTTTATGATGCCTTTGCAAGGAATTTTCTGTACCAAATATCACGTGCCATTTTTACATGTGGATGGCTTTGTACTCTGGATTTTTCTGATCTAGCTAATATATGTAGTATCAACACAAATTAAACAGCCAAAAGAAAAAATAATTTCTTTATCTCTCTTTTCCTGAGTGATGGCTTAGCTAGCTTACGGGTTAAGTTTACTTAGCTGATTATATAACTTTGTACGGATGCATACAGTTTTGTTCAAGTAATCACGTCTGCTTCACAAGCCTGTGATCTGAATGAATGCAGGCGGTGGCGTATCTGCTGGTCACGGCGTCGGCGGCTGCTCTCCCGATCACGATCCGCATGAGGTCGGCGGTGGTCAACGTCTTCACGGACGCCATCGCGGCGTCCATCGTCCTGGGCTTCCTCGCCTTCGCCGCGCTCGCCTTCTCGGCCATGCTCTCAGGGTGCAAGCGACAAGCACACTACTAGTACCACTACGAGTATTAGCTAAGCCAGCATGCAGCGGATCGAGAGATTGATTGCTGCTGTAAAGAAGTTAGTTCAATCCATGTATGCTCTTTCACTGGAACTTTTTGTTGCAATCAGCATGTGAATTCCGAGATGAAAATTAGCCGTTGGTGTCTTGGTGCGCTAGCTTTCGCGACTAGGGATACGACGGACGGGTCAAGAGATTGATGGCTGTTGTAGAAGAAATTAGCTAAAACCTATACATGTTCTTTCGCTTTGAAGGAAAGAACTTCTGCAAATCAATATGTGAATTCTTCTATTGTAATCCCGTGTAATCTGATTCATTTGAATCTATTTTGTAGAGGTTGCAAAAACTTATAGGCCACATAGGAGGAATGGGTTTGCCCCGTGCACGGACCCACATTCTCTCTCCTCTATTGTACTCGTTGCTAGATTCTTTCTCATATAGACTACTAGATCTAGATTTTAATTTTGAAATCTTCGTAGCTTTTGAACCATAATTTTAATTTATGAACCGTTTGAATATTTGAGTTTCTAATGAAAAGAGCTACACAAGAAGAATAACATTGAATATATTTTGATAATTTTTGAAAATCAACTTCTGAAACTTAATAAAACTTAGTGAAACTTAATGATATTTTTTCTGAATAACAATCTATTTCGCTCTGTTTTAATGTTGTTCGTTATATTTTAAAAATATTTGGAAATTTTCTTTGAATACATGAATTTTTTGTATCAACTATTATTGAGTTTCATTGTGTATGATTGTGTTTCAAAACTCAAATTTTGAATTTTGTCCAAAAACATTTTTTAGGTTTGTTTAAAAGATATTGTCAAAAGAAATACACAGATTCAAACGGAATTATAATTTTACATATATTGCAATAAATATCATCACTTTAGGTTCAACACTAGAAAATAAATCCATGAGTTAAATATGAGAGTGAAGGTACTAAAGTGGGGTAGGCAACATGCAAAGATTATTGTAAAAGTATATTGCCCCTATGTGTGGTTTTTGGTAATTAATGACAACCCCTATGGACTAATGTTTTTATTGAGTTTATATGAAGGAATATTCCATAGGTACTACTTGTATTCCATGTGCTGGATTCAAGTATGGATGCCATGAAGATAAAGATATACCTTGTGTATTGGCATCAAGATCATCGATTTGAAGATATATATGTGATATGATCAAAAAGAAAAAATGAAGATAGAGTTCTTATGTGGAACTTAATATTAGCCATGCTCTAGCTTATGTGATAAGCAACGAATGATCAAGATCTTGAGTGCTTGATTTCAAGTGAAGAATTCTTTATACACCTCAAGATAGTATGATAGAGCATGAGAAGATACAAGGTTGACCAATACAAAGAGTGAAGAATAGATTCAAGATTGGTCAACACATGAAGCATGAAGAATGTGCCACGAGAAGTCATGTGGTATGGTAAGCCGTGTCAATCATGCTTTATGAACTAACCCATCATATATGTTCCCTTGTGTTGTCTATGTGGGTTATGTATCTTTCCATGGGCATGCATCAAAAGTGAGATCTCATATAGCCCATGAGAGGATGACGTCAAGTGGTGATCGTCATCAAGGTTGAGTTGGGCAAGTTCAAGTTGAGCATCTCAAGAGGATCATATGCTTGAAGCTTGCCGTCCATTTGGTGATAATGGACATATGAAGATGTGCATCAATGGAGCTTTCCCATCATGGTGTATGGGGGAGCATTTGTGAGTCTTCACAAAGCAACAATGATCAAGTGTGGCATTCCGGCTTGAGTGGAGCTTGAAGAGTTATCATCAAGATCAAGCGGGATGCGCAAGGCATATGTATGGCCTTGATAGGTTTTCCTTTTACCGATCTCAAGGTGATTGATGGGAGACCGGATTATAGGATAGATAGCCACACTATCAAGAGGGGCTTTCGGTTGGGTAACTTGATCACATCGTCTTAGGGAGCTCAATCCTTTGCATACTTTGCATATCCCTATTGCTTCTTGGTGTTTCTCTGTGAGAGGTTCTTGAGCTTGTTGCTAGCTTTACAACAAGCCCAAGTTCATCGAAAACGGAATCCGCATGCATCTTCTATTGCGTTTTGGAGTTTGGACGTCTTCACCGTTTCTTGACGGTGGGAGACTCCCTCTCTAAAAACATCTAAAAATATCCTGTGAGGAGTTGATACGCGTGAGACACACGTCCGTTGGGAACCCCAAGAGGAAGGTGTGATGCGTACAGCAGCAAGTTTTCCCTCAGTAAGAAACCAAGATTATCGAACCAGTAGGAGTCAAGGAACACGTGAAGGTTGTTGGTGGTGGAGTGTAATGCGGCGCAACACCAGGGATTCCGGCGCCAACGTGGAACCTGCACAACACAATCAAAGTACTTTGCCCCAACGTAACAGTGAGGTTGTCAATCTCACCGGCTTGCTGTAAACAAAGGATTAAACGTATTGTGTGGAAGATGATTGTTTGCGAAGAACAGTAAAGAACAATTGCAGTAGATTGTATTTCAGATGTAAAGAATGGACTGGGGTCCACAGTTCACTAGTGGTGTCTCTCCCATAAGATAAATAGCATGTTGGGTGAACAAATTACAGTTGGGCAATTGACAAATAGAGAAGGCATAACAATGCACATACATATATCATGATGAGTACTATGAGATTTAATCAGGGCATTACGACAAAGTACATAGACCGCTATCCGAGCATGCATCTATGCCTAAAAAGTCCACCTTCGAGGTTATCATCCGAACCCCTTCCAGTATTAAGTTGCAAACAACAGACAATTGCATTAAGTATGGTGCGTAATGTAATCAACACAAATATCCTTAGACAAAGCATTGATGTTTTATCCCTAGTGGCAACAGACACATCCACAACCTTAGAACTTTCATCACACTGTCCCAGATTCAATGGAGGCATGAACCCACTATCGAGCATAAATACTCCCTCTTGGAGTTACAAGTATCAACTTGGCTAGAGCCTCTACTAGCAACGGAGAGCATGCAAGAACATAAACAACATATATGATAGATTGATAATCAACTTGACATAGTATTCAATATTCATCGGATCCCAACAAACACAACATGTAGCATTACAAATAGATGATCTTGATCATGATAGGCAGCTCACAAGATCTAACATGATAGCACAATGAGGAGAAGACAACCATCTAGCTACTGCTATGGACCCATAGTCCAGGGGTGGACTACTCACACATCGATCCGGAGGCGATCATGGCGATAAAGAGACCTCCGGGAGATGATTCCCCTCTCCGGTAGGGTGCCGGAGGCGATCTTCTGAATCCCCCGAGATGGGATTGGCGGCGGCGTCTCTGGAAGGTTTTCCGTATCGTGGCTCTCGGTACTGGGGTATTCGCGACGAAGGCTTTAAGTAGGCGGAAGGGCGGAGTCGGGGGAGTCACGGGGGCCCCACACGCTAGGGCCGCGAGGGCCCCCCTTAGGCCGCGCCGCCCTTGTGTGGCGGCGCCCCGTGGCCCCACTTCGTTTCTCCCTCGGTCTTCTGGAAGCTTCGTGGAAAAATAAGACCCTGGGCGTTGATTTCGTCCAATTCCGAGAATATTTCCTTTGTAGGATTTCTGAAACCAAAAACAGCAGAAAACAGCAACTGGCTCTTCGGCATCTCGTCAATAGGTTAGTGCCGGAAAATGCATAAATATGTGATAACCCACAAGTATATGAGGTGTATCGTAGTATCTTCGATAAGTAAGAATGTCGATCCCAACGAGGAGCAGAAGGTGTTGACAAGCAGTTTCGATGAAGGATTCACTATAAATGCTCACAGACAAGTATTCAGGGGGTTTTGATATAGCAGATGAATAAAGTACAAGTAAATAAAGTGCGAGAGAAATAATTGCAGCGAGTGGCCCAATCCTTTTTAGCACAAAGGACAAGCCGGTTTGTTTACTTATAATGACCAAACGTTCTTGAGGACACACGGGAATTTAGTCTAGTGCTTTCGCTTCATATAGCTGATTAATCTTCATTGTTTTGATAAGTGTTGTGTGGGTGAACCTATGCTAATGTACCGCCCTTCCTAGGACTAATACATACTCGTGATTATAACCCTTGCAAGCATCCGCAACTACAAGAAAGTAATTAAGATAAATCTAACCACAGCCTTAAACTCGAGATCCTCGCTATCCCTCCCGCATCGATATACTAACGGGGGTTTAGGTTTCTGTCACTCCGGCAACCCCGCAATTAGCAACCGAATACAAGATGCACTCCCCTAGGCCCATAAATGGTGAAGTATCATGTAGTCGACGTTCACATGACACCACTAGAAGAATAACACCACAACTTAAATATCATAACATTGAATACAAACCAACATAATTCACTACTAACACTTAGACTTCACCCATGTCCTCAAGAACTAAATGAACTACTCACGAGACATCATATGGAACATGATCAGAGGTGATATGATGATGAATAACAATCTGAACATAAACCTTGGTTCAACGGTTTCACTCAATAGCATCAATAACAAGTAGAAATCAACACCGGGAGAGTTTCCCCTATCAAACAATCAAGATCAAACCCAAATTGTTACAGCGGTGACGAGGTGCAGCGGTGGAGATGGTGGTGATGATGATGATGATGATGGAGATGATGATGGAGATGATGTCCAGCTCGATGACGGTGACGATGGCGTCGATTTCCCCCTCCGGGAGGGAATTTCCCCGGCAGATTTCAGCCTGCCGGAGAGCTCTTTTCTCTCTGGTGTTCTCCGCCCCGCAGAGGCGGTTGTGACTCTTCGCGACTATCCTCTGGGGCTTAGGTTTTCGGGACGAAGACGTACGCGAAGAAAAGGAGGCGAGAGGGGCTGTGGGCCCCCTCCTCACAGGGCGGCGCGGCCGGGCCTTGGGCCGCGCCGGCCTATGAGGTGGGCCCACCTCGGGTCCCCTCGGCTCCCCTTCCGGCTCCCTTCGTCATCCGGAAAAATAGGATTTTTCATATAATTTCCGTCAACTGTTGATCTTCCGAAATATTGCATTCCGACGGTGCTTTTTCCAGCAGAATCTCGGCTCCGGTGCGCGATCCTCAAATAATCATGAAACATGCAAAATAGATGAAATTACATAAGTATCATCTCCAAATATGAAATATATCAATGAATAACAGCAAATTATGATATAAAATAGTGATGCAAAATGGACGTATCAACTCCCCCAAGCTTAGACTTCGCTTGTCCCCAAGCGAAACTGAGCTCAGTAAACAAGACCACATGTTTATGGAGTGAAGAGTCGATAAATAAAATACGGACAAGAAGCATCATATTAACTCACACAAGGCATTCTAGTAGACAACTTTCTCATATAATTCAACTTGAAACAAGTAAAAGGTAATCACAAATGAAGGTGCATAAGGAATCATAATTGGTAATGGCAAACTTTGTTCTTGGTCAGAGAACAGTTAACAGATTATACTCATCTATTGAGCAGCGCTCGCATATTAAAGCTTATGGTAAACTTGCATACTCAATCATCGTAATCTTCTCATAATCATTGATAACTTTCAAAACTATATTCATTTAGGTAAAACTTGTACTGAACAAGGAAGAGTAAAAGACATGATGAAATAGATCACAATATAAATGGTTTGATCACAACAACTCAAATGCTTGCTTGAGATGGAGGGAAATAGGTTTACTGACTCAACATAAAGTAAAAGACAGGCCCTTCGCAGAGGGAAGCAGGGATTAAATCATGTGCTAGAGCTTTTTAGGTTTTGAAATCATATAGAGAGCATAAAAGCAAAGTTTTGAGAGGTGTTTGTTGTTGTCAACGAATGGTAGTGGGTACTCCAACCCCTTGCCAAACAGGACCTCCAAAGAGCGGCTCCCATGAAGGACGTTATCTCTACCAGCAAGGTAGATCATCCCTCTTCTCTTTTGTTTACACATGTACTTTAGTTTATTTAAGGATGACACTGCCCCCAACCTTTGCTTACACAAGCCATGGCTAACCGAATCCTCGGGTGCGTTCCAACAATCTCATACCATTGAGGAGTGTCTATTGCAAAATTAAGTTGCTTACTGATGAATCAGGGCAAAACATGTGAAGAGAGTTATTAATGAAAGTTGATTAATTGGGGCTGGGAATCCCGTTGCCAGCTCTTTTTGCAAAATTAAAGGATAAGTGGATGAAGCCACTAGTCCATTAGTGGAAGCTGCCCAACAAGATTGAAAGATAAAACACCACATACTTCCTCATGAGCTATAAAACATTGACACAAATAAGAAGTAATAGCTTTTGAATTATTTAAAGGTAGCACATGAAGTATTTACTTGGAATGGCAGGGAAATACCACATAGTAGGTAGTTATGGTGGACACTGATGGCATAGGTTTGGTTTAAGGGTTTGGATGCACGAGAAGTATTCCCTCTCGGTACAGGTCTTTGGCTAGCAAGGTTAATTAGCAAGCATAAGAGTTGAGGGAAACAAACAAATATACATGTGATAGAAACAATCATGCATCTTCCTTGTAAGCACAAACAGTTTAATCTTCAGAATACTAAGCTAGGAACTAACAAGAAAGATAATAACATATCTACATGTATTTCCTCTTCTCTACTTAAAACTCAAAGTGTTGTTGCTATTGACCAATGCTAAGTTTGCCAAAACCAAATAGATTTACTTAATGCTCCCAAAGTGATACCAATACTAACAACAAGATCAATCATATAATAGAGATTGTGAACTAAAATAAGATGTGCAATATGTAAATGATAAGACATCTCATTAATATTCCATAACGATAACTCACACCAAGGGATACATAGATAACCAACTAAAGAGAGATATTTCCATACCGCAACACATCTTATATGATAACTTCCCTACTCAAGATATGACACTACTTGAAAGTAAAAAGATAAAAGATAGTGATGATGTGATACCGCGGCACTCCCCCAAGCTTGGAACAAACCAAGGTGATGCCAATACCGATGACGAATTACTCCTCCGGCGGTGGTGAATTCTTCCCATCATCAGACTTCCAAGGAAGAGGCTCTCCATCAACAAACGACATCTTGGTCTCAGGGATCCTGAAACTAGCAGCATAGCTTATGTGTTTAAACCTGTTTTCATACTCACAGTTTTGATTCTGAACATCATAGAGTTGAGCTTGGAGTTTGTTGGTGGTGTCGTGAAGTGAGAGGATGTCATTCCACAACTTTGCAGTCTCCTTCTCATGTTCATCAATGAGTTCAGACACGATCTTGTGGAAGATGTCCACTTCACGCTCAGCCATCTTCTTGTAGTTAAAGACCTCTTGTTCTAGCTTCTCCATCATGTCTTCCAAGCTTCCTTCTCCCTTAGGACCCCGGACATCTTCAATCTGCAACTCACCATTGACGAGCAACAATTCCTTGGGGTGCATCTTCAACTCGCTCATGTACGGGTTGACGACGTCTTCAAGGAAGCTGTCCTTCGGAGTTCCCGACGAAGACATGGTGGCTCTAGATCCAACGTAGATCCTGGCAGAAACAGCTCAAAACAAAACACGTCGAGAAAACGATATACGGACCTCCAGGGGTCCGGGGGATTATATAGCAAAAAATTTCACGACAAACGGAAAGTACCAGGTCGAACCAGAGTCGGAGAGGGGCGACGAGGCGGCCTCCTCACAGGGCGGCGCGGCCAGGCTGGGGCCCGCGCCGGCCTGTGGGGGCACGCCCTCGTGCGTCTCCTCAACTCCGTTTCGATCTCGTAATTTTTCATATTTTCCAAAAGTTGCAAAATCATTGTTCGGAAAGTTAAACGCGGACTTTTTCTTACCAGAACTGTTACCTATTCAAAGTCGAACTCTGCAGGACTGTCAACTTGGCATTTGATGAAGGCTTCCGGAGTTACCACTTGAATAATACATCAACATCTTCATTATAAGAATCACCCGAGATATAATGCTTGAGTCTTTGTCCATTCACCACTTGTGTGGCATTACCTTGCAAAGAGCTAATTTTAATTGCTCCTGATCGATACACCTCGTCAATGACATATGGTCCTTCTGATACGTCTCCAACGTATCGATAATTTCTTGTGTTCCATGCCACATTATTGATGTTATCTACATGTTATATGCACACTTTATGTCATATTCGTGCATTTTCTGGAACTAACCTATTAACAAGATGCCGAAGTGCCGGTTCTCGTTTTCTCGCTGTTTTTGGTTTCAGAAATCCTAGTAACGAAATATTCTCGGAATCGGACGAAATCAACGCCAAAGATCTTAGAATCCCCGGAAGCATCCGAACACACCGGAGAGGTCGGAGGGGGGCCACAGGCCCACCAAACCATAGGCCGGCGCGGCCGAGAGGGGGCCGCGCCGCCTATGGTGTGGCCCCCCTGTAAGCCCTCTGCGCCGCCTCTTCGCCTATATAAAGCCCCTGGATCGAAAACCCGATGCGAAGAACCACGATACGGAAAACCTTCCGCAGCCGCCGCCATCGCGAAGCCAAGATCCGGGGACGGAGTCTCGTTCCGGCACCTCGCCGGAGCGGGGAAGTGCCCCCGAAGGCTTCTCCATCGACACCGCTGCCATCTCCACCGCCATCTTCATCACCGCTGCTGCTCCCATGAGGAGGGAGTAGTTCTCCATCGAGGCTCGGGGCTGTACCGGTAGCTATGTGGTTCATCTCTCTCCTATGTGTTTCAATACAATAATCTCATGAGCTGCCTTACATGATTGAGATTCATATGATGATGCTTGTAATCTAGATGTCATTATGCTAGTCAAGTGAGTTTTACTTATGTGATCTCCGGAGACTCCTAGTCCCACGTGTGTAAAGGTGACGAGTGTGTGCACCGTGTGGGTCTCTTAGGCCATATTTCACGGAATACTTACTCAATGTTGAATGGCATAGTGAGGTGCTTATTTATATCTCTTTAAGATTGCAACATGTTTTGTATCACAATTTATCTATGTGCTACTCTAGTGATTTGTTATTAAAGTAGTTTATTCCTCCCTGCATGTGTGCAAAGGTGACAGATGCGTGCACCGTGTTAGTACTTGGTTTATGCTATGATCATGATCTCTTGTAGATTGCGAAGTTAACTATTGCTATGATAATATTGATGTGATCTATTCCTCCTACATATGCATGAAGGTGACAGTGTGCATGCTATGCTAGTACTTGGTTTAGTCTCGTTGATCTATCTTACACTAAAGGTTACTAAAACATGAGCATTATTGTGGAGCTTGTTAACTCCGGCATTGAGGGTTCGTGTAATCCTACGCAATGTGTTCATCATCCAACAAAAGTGTAGAGTATGCATTTATCTATTCTGTTATGTGATCAATGTTGAGAGTGTCCACTAGTGAAAGTGTAATCCCTAGGCCTTGTTCCTAAATACTCTGCGTTACTACTTGCTTCGCGTTACTACTGCTGTGTTACTACTCGCTACATTACTACTCGCTTGTTTACTTGTCCTGGGCAAAGCACTTTTCCGGTGTCATTGCCGTTGCTACTGCTTATTCATACCACCTCGTATTTCACTATCTCTTCGCCGAACTAGTGCACCTATTAGGTGTGTTGGGGACACAAGAGACTTCTTGCTTTGTGGTTGCGGGGTTGCATGAGAGGGATATCTTTGACCTCTTCCTCCCCGAGTTCGATAAACCTTGGGTATCCACTTAAGGGAAACTTGTCGTTGTTCTACAAACCTCTGCTCTTGGAGGCCCAACACTGTCTACAAGAATAGAAGCTCCCGTAGACATCAAGCACTTTTCACGGCGCCGTTGCTCGGGAGGAAAGGTAAAAAGGCACTCATACTACGGTTCCGGGTAACAGTACTTTTCCGGCGCCATTGTGTTTGTGCTCGAAGCTATTTCCTTTAGATCCTGCAATTGCATCTTGTTGTTTCTTGTTTACACTAGTTTGGCATACTGGACAACAATGAGCTTCTTATTCTATCTCCTCCGATTTAAAACATGGATTGTTCGATGCGAAAATTAAAAAACCTCATGGAATCTTATTTGCATGCCAGGTAGTAATATTAGTATGAACGCTTTGAACACCATTGTTGATAATGATATAGAAAGTTCTAAGCTTGGGGAAGCTGGTTTGCATGATGATTCTCTTTAGTCCCCCCACCAACGAGGAGAAAATTTTCTTTGATGATACTTTGGGCCTCCTATTTCCATGATGATTATAATGATAGTGGTCTTTGGTGCCACCTACCTATCGGAGAGTAAATTTTGTTGTGATTATACTATGCCTCTACACTTGATGAGAATAATAATGATAGCTACTTTGTTGAATTTGCTCCCACTACAACTAATAAATATTGATTATGCCTATGTGGAGAGTGATAATTTTATGCATGAGACTCATGATAAGAATGCTTTATGTGCATATACATGTTGGTGAGTTTGCTCAGGATGCTACCGAAAAGTTATTATGAGAGAGGAAAATATGGTTGTAGAAATTTTCATGTTACTAAAAACGCCTCTCTATGTGCTTCGAAATTCTTTTGAAGCTACACTTGTTTTATCTTCCTATGCTTCGTTACTTTGCTCTTCATGAACTTGTTTATTTACAAGATTCCTATGCATAGGAAGCATGTTAGACTTAAATGTGTTTTGAATTTGCCTCTTGATGCTCTCTCTTGCTTCAAATACTATTTCTTGCGAGTGCATCATTAAAACCGACGCGAGCCCATCTTAATGGCTAAAAAGAAAGCACTTCTCTGGGAGATAACCCATGTGTTATTTTGCTACAAGCAGCTTTGTTTTATACTTGTGTCTCGGAAGTTGTTTCACTACTGCAGCAAATCCCTCTCCTTATCTTAGTTTTGTGTTTTGTTGTGCCAAGTAAAGTCTTTGATAGTAAAGTAAGTACTAGATTTGGATTACCGCGAGTAAACAGATTTCTTTGTCGTCACGAATCTGGGTCTAATTCTTCGTAGGTAACTCAGAAAATTATGCCAATTTACGTGAGTGATCCTCGTATATGTACGCAACTTTCATTCAATTTGAGCATTTTCATTTGAGCAAGTCTCGGTGGCCTAATAAAATCCATCTTTACTGGACTGTTCTGTTTTGGATGCATTCTGCCTTTTATTTCGCATTGCCTCTTTTGCTATGTTGGATGAATTTCTTTGATCCATTAATGTCCAAGTAGCTTTCATGCAATGTCCAGAAGTGTTAAGAATGATTGTGTCACCTCTGAACATGTGAATTTTTATTGTCCACTAACCCTCTAATGAGTTGTTTCGAGTTTGGTGTGGAGGAAGTTTTCAAGGGTCAAGAGAGGAGGATGATATACTACGATCAAGAAGAGTGAAAAGTCTAAGCTTGGGGATGCCCCGGTGGTTCATCCCCGCATATATCAAGAAGACTCAAGCTGTTTAAGCTTGGGGATGCCCAAGGCATCCCCTTCTTCATCGATAAATTATCGTGTTCCTTCTCTTGAAACTATATTTTTATTCGGCCACATCTTATGTGCTTTACTTGGAGCCGTCTCGTGTGCTTTTGTTTTTGTTTTTGTTTGAATAAATTGGATTACATCATGCTTGTGTGGGAGAGAGACACGCTCCGCTGGTTCATATGAACACATGTGTTCTTAGCTCATAATATTCATGGCGAAGTTTATCTTCGTTAAATTGTTATATGGTTGGAATTGGAAAATGATACATGTAGTAATTGCTATAATGTCTTGGGTAATGTGATACTTGGCAATTGTTGTGCTCATGTTTAAGCTCTTGCATCATATACTTTGCACCTATTAATGAAGAAATACATAGAGCATGCTAAAATTTGGTTTGCATAATTGGTCTCTCTAAGGTCTAGATAATTTCTAGTATTGAGTTTGAACAACAAGGAAGACGGTGTAGAGTCTTATAATGTTTTCAATATGTCTTTTATGTGAGTTTTGCCAGCACTAGTTCATCCTTGTGTTTGTTTCAAATAACCTTGCTAGCCTAAACCTTGTATCGAGAGGGAATACTTCTCATGCATCCAAAATACTTGAGCCAACCACTATGCCATTTGTGTCCACCATACCTACCTACTACATGGTATTTCCCGCCATTCCAAAGTAAATTGCTTGAGTGCTACCTTTAAACAATTCAAAATTTATCACCTCTGATTTGTGTCAATGTTTTATAGCTCATGAGGAAGTATGTGGTGTTTATCTTTCAATCTTGTTGTGCAACTTTCACCAATGGACTAGTGGCTTCATCCGCTTATCCAATAATTTTGCAAAAAGAGCTGGCAATGGGATTCCCAAATTCCAAATTAATTAACAAAATAGACACTCCTCCATGGTATGTGATTATTGGACGGCACCCGAAGGATTCGTTAGCCATGGCTTGTGTAAGCAAAGGTTGGGAGGAGTGTCATCATAATAAAACTAAAATAAAAAGGTACTCCTTCATGGTATGAGATTGTTGGCAGTGCACCCGAGGATCTGCTAGCCATGGTTTCATGAAAGAAAGGTTGGAAGGAGTGCCACCCAAAAATAAAATAAATGGGAGCCGCTTTTGAAGGTTTGTCCGCAAGGGGGTTAGAGTACCCGCTACCATTCGTTGACAACAACATACACCTCTCAAAACTTTATTTTTATGCTCTTTTTATGTTTTCAAAATCAAAGCTCTAGCACAAATATAGCAATCGATGCTTCTCCTCTTTGAAGGACCATTCTTTTACTTTATTGTTGAGTCAGGCTCACCTATTTCTCTCCACCTCAAGAAGCAAACACTTGTGTGAACCGTGCATTGATTCTTACATATTTGCATATTGCATTTGTTATACTGCTTTGCATTGACAATTATCCATGAGATATACATGTTACAAGTTGAAAGCAACCGCTGAAACTTAATCTTCCTTTGTGTTGCTTCAATGCCTTTACTTTGAATTATTGCTTTATGAGTTAACTCTTATGCAAGACTTATTGATGCTTGTCTTGAAGTGCTATTCATGAAAAGTCTTTGCTTTATGATTCAGCTTGTTTACTCCATGTCATATACATTGTTTTGATCGCTGCATTCACTACATATGCTTTACAAATAGTATGATCAAGTTTATGATGGCATGTCACTCCAGTAAATTATCTTTGTTATCGTTTTACCTGCTCGGACGGAGCGTAACTCAAGCTTGGGATGCCGATACGTCTCCAACGTATCGATAATTTCTTGTGTTCCATGCCACATTATTGATGTTATCTACATGTTTTATGCACACTTTATGTCATATTCGTGCATTTTCTGGAACTAACCTATTAACAAGATGCCGAAGTGCCGCTCCGTTTCTTCGCTGTTTTTGGTTTCGTAAACTCCTAGTAACGAAATATTCTCGAATCTGGACGAAATCAACGCCGCCAAGATCTTAGAACTCTGGAGCATCCGTGCCTGCTCCAGAGGCCGCAGGGGGGCCACAGGCCCAC